>NC_060281.1:68036453-68147249 GCF_021613505.1 Equus quagga | reverse complement strand
TGCCGGGATCTGAGCGCCAGCAGCCGCCTGAGCGGGAGCCGCCGGGTGAGGACCGCTCTGCAGGGAAGGGCTCGACCTTCGGAGACGCAGCTGGACTGCCCGACTGGACTGCGCAGGGTCGCCCCGGAGCGTGGAGCAGCCGGCGGGGGCCGCGGGCTGGCGGCGTGAGTGGCGGGGACGCAGGGTGCGCTCCAAATACACAGCCCCGGGGCTGGGCGGGGCGGCCGGCCTGGCTTAGGTAAGGCGGGAGCCGGCATCTGTCGCACTGGCTGTCGGGCGGGGGTAGCCCGAACTTGGGGTTTGTTGGGGAAACCTGAGGCCACCAGCAGCGCCTCTGGGGGGCGCAGAGCGGCCCTTCCCTGGATGGGCAGACCCTGGAGCAGCCATGTGTGGGACTGGGGCAAATTTGCCCGTTCCAGGATCTTCAGAACCCCTACCTGAAGCCATCTGAAGCACCCAGAATCACACCACGTTCTGTTCCCAGAAGTGAGGAGGGGGCGTGGCTGAGGGAAAGCCTTTACTGTCCCCCACTCCCGGTTTCCGTGGGATCCACCCCCACCCCCACTGAACACGTGGCACTTAGGATCCAGAAAGTGGGGGCCGGTTATGTGAACCCCTTTCCGCAAAGCATAGGGTCACGTCCTGCCCCCGAATCCAGACCCTCAGCCTGTCAAACTGGCACTGGGGAGCCAGGCGGAGAGCCCGGCGTTTCGCACCCTTCCCCCAGCCCCAGGGCCTAGAGCTGATCTGGGGTTGTCGAGGGAGGCGCATTCACAGCAGCTAACAGCGAACTCCAGCCTGGCAGAAACCTGGGGCTCTCCACCCGGACTCCCCAGATTCAGTGCGATGGGATTTGGGATTGCAGCTACGTAGAGGTTGTGGGGCTCAGAGACGCTGGTGTCTTGGGCGAGTGGGTGCGAGTCTCTAACGGAACTGGGCTTCCCAGGAGTCGGGTATCTGCGGCTTCTCACCTCAGGCCCCTCTCCACGACCGGGATGCACGGCCTCGGGGAGGGGCGAGATTTAATGGGCACATTGGGCACATAGCAGTGCCCGGAGCGTTCCAGAGGAGGCCAGCTGGAGTGAGGACCATTGCTGTCTTATTCTGCGCACGTGGGACTGGGGTCGCCGCGCGGACTCCGCGGGAGGGGCGGGAGAGATGGCCTCGGAGCCCCAGGAGCCGCTGGCATCTGGCGCCTTTCTCATCCACACAGGCGCGGGTGGCCCAGGGCAGGCGAGGAGCCTGGCCGCAGCTCCGCAGGTACAGAAGAAAGGCCCGCCCCGGAGAGGCCTCTGGGCAGCTTGTGAGCAGCCGCGTGCATCTTCCAGGTGGGTTTCTCTCCCTTCTGGAGCAGACCTGTGTGGACAGCTCAGGAGACTCCTGGGTTCTCGGTCTCTCAGCTTCTTGCATTAGCATAAAGTTTCCTCCTTCTTGCATTAACGTAAAGAGCAAGTTTCCATCCCCTGTGGGCCCCATGGGGATCCCTGAATTAATTTGTGACCAAGTCAGGCTGACTTTGCCCAAACCTCCTGCTCCTGGGACTTTAGCAGATCCCAGCTCTGAGGCCCCAGGGCTGAGAGGTCTAAGTGAGCAGAGACTTGGACTCGGGTCAGATTCACCTAAGGATGGGGGGAGTGGCGTGAGAGTTAAAAAGGGGCATTTTGGGTTAAAAGAAAGAAAAGCTGAGAATAACACCCATTATTTTTCTTTGATGAGATAGACTGTTAGCTTGTTAAGACCAGAGAAAGTCTCCGTTAATAGGATGGCACAGCAGTGGCATACGGATAGAAAACTGACTGCAAGAAAATTATTCAGCAGAGGGGTATCATGTCTTAATTAAAAAACAAGCAATATTTTTCAACATATGGTGGACATCAAAGGCGAAATAAATGAACTTTGTCCTAAACTTCACACCTCATACAAAAATGAACTCCGTGTGGATCAAAGGTGGAGATGTAAAATGTAAAGTAATGCAACTTCTAGCTGGAAACGGAACATCTTGGGGCCTAGGACTCAGTGAGCAGTTCTTAAACCTGATGCTGAGAACACGGTGCGTCAAAGAAAAAATAAGATACGTTGGACTTCATCAAGATTAAAAATGTTTAATCTGCAAAAGACCCTGTTAAAGATGAAAAGATAAGTTATAGACTGAAAAAAAATATTTGCCAAAAACCATATCTGAAAGAAAAAAAAAGCAAAGTTCAACAACAGTAAAAACTTGGACCAAAGACAAGAAATTGCACTGACGACAAATATGGATGGCAAGTAAGGAGATGAAAATGATGTTTAACGTCACTAGCCATTAGGGAAATGCAAACTAAGACCGAGATGAGATGAGAAATAACTACACACCTATTAGAATAGCTAAAATTTATATATACATACACACACACTGCCAAACATCGGTGAGGATGTGGGGAAACTGCATCTCTCATACATTGCTGGTGGGAATGTAAAATTCCTAATCTGGAAAATAGTTTGACTATTTTATTATAATTTACATTTATATTATTTAAAAACACATTTACCACGCAAGCCAGCAATTGCACTCCTGGGCGTTTTTCAGAGATAGATGAAAGCTTACATCCACACTAAAACCTATACATGAATATTCATAGCAGCTTTATTTGTAACAACCAAAAACTGAAAACAACTCACGTGTCCTTTAAGTGGTGAATGGTTGATGTGTATGACATCCATGCCATGGGTCACTACTCAGCCGTAAAAGGACTATTGATACAGCAACTTACATAGGTCTCAAGGGCATCGTGCTGAGGGAAAAAAGCCAACCCCAAAACGTCACACATACATGCTTCCGTGTATGTCACATTTCATGAACCGGTAAATGTATAGAGCTGAAGAGATTACTGATCACCAGGAATTAGGGCTGGTGGGGAATTGCTGGATTCCAGAAGGCCATGGGGTTTCCCTTGAAGCTCCGTCAGTGGCCTCCCCAGAGCCAGCATCTCTTGGCACCGGGAGGCCGGGAGATCTTTACCCTCATGCTTCTCTCTCTGATGCACATTGTGGGCTCCTGCTCTCTTTTGGAAACTCTGAACTGAGTTCTCTGCATGGCTCAGAACGAGGGTAGCGACGGGAACCCCATTTTAGCGGGGCTCATAGAGGTTCTCTAAGGACACCCCTCATGCGTGGGGTGGTGAAGGCAATCTCAGAATATTGGACCCCATTCAGCTTCATTTCTCATTCAGTACCTGGACAACAGTTATACCACCTACTGGTGGGACAAAGATGATGCTACTCTACTGAATTTTGAGATTAAACGGAGGGACGGCGGCTTGTCGGGGCATGAGGTGTTTATCAAAACACGTCGCTGTGGCTTCATGACATGTTCCTAAATTCTGAAATCACATTTTGTGGTCAGCTGGTTCTAGGACAAAAAGAGGACCTACCACTGATGTGTACGACT
Source organism: Equus quagga (assembly GCF_021613505.1). Classification (NCBI taxonomy): domain Eukaryota; kingdom Metazoa; phylum Chordata; class Mammalia; order Perissodactyla; family Equidae; genus Equus; species Equus quagga. The sequence goes on along the minus strand of NC_060281.1, from coordinate 68,143,822 downwards.
TTGCATATGAGCTTTCAGACAAAATTTGTCTCCCATTTTGCTTGAGGCATGGCGGGACAGAAGTAGAAGCCTGGAATTCCCAGGGGAGTTTGCCACAATCATCAAGAGAGAGGACAAGGCCTTAATGTTCCTGTAAATCAATCTATAGGAGGTGTAATAAACCCATCTATAATTAAAGAAAACTTATTTAAGATTAGTGCTTCCTTTATTTCCTTTTCTGCAGGTGGAACTCCCGGAGAAGTTAAAGGTTTACTCAGGAGATCCAACCTGGACGTTTTACCCTCAGGTCTGGCTGGCTGTGTGCCCACTGATGTCATGTGGAGAATGTTCTTAAGCTGCTCCGGGGGTCTCCGGAATGCTGCCCAGCACTGCGCTCCATCTCACAGGTCCCAGCACAAGGTGTGGGGTGGCTGCCACGGTCTCATTGCTCCTAAGCCCCCTGGTAGAGAGTTAGGAGATGTAAGTATGCACACTCACCCCTGTATCCACGTGCACACACCTGTCTGTCTGTCTATCCATCTATCCATTAAAAACAGGATTCATGTTGATAGCCCTGATTCCAATAAATCACCAAGCTTCATCCTGACCTTCCCCTTGTCCTTATTTTTCATTTCTTTTTCTGACAGCGAGCAGCCTGGCTCTCACGTTCTCTTATATGTTTACTTATTTGCTCAATTCTACTGTAAGTTGTTTCTCAATTGCTAATTGTCATTAGCCTTCTAGTATCTATCCAGTCAAAATACCGCTTCCAAGGTGACTTCCTAGATCTCTTCTTTCTCATTTCCGATCGTGTGACTGTGTGATTCATTGTAATATAGTCAGTCTCGTTATTACCATTTATATTCCATTTTGGGTTCCCCCACACCCTGGTTTTTAAAAATCATTTACTTATTTTAGACTATCTGAAACACTGCTGTGGCTCAGAGTCAAAGCTGTACAGAAGGTCTGCTCAGAGAGGTGTGTCCCCCTTCAACCTTACCCCCTGTTCCCATTCCCTCTTCTGTCCACATCCTTCTGCACCACCTCCACTCTTTAGTTTCTGCTTTATCCTTCCTGTAATTATTTGGCACCAATAAGCAGATGCATGTGCATTTTCTTAGATCGCCTTTTTGCTGACATGAAGGAGGGTGGATTGTAGATACTCTTCTATACACTTAACAATATGTCCTGGAAATTACTCCAATTCAGTTCCTCATTCTGCCCCTCCCCTTTTAAATAGGTTTTATTTTTAGAGGAGTTTTAGGTTCACAGCATAATTGAGTGGAAAGTTCTTTCTCCCCCTCTCTGATAAATAATCCTGGCCCTCATGAAACTCACAGGTTCTACAAAGGGAGAGAGAGGGCAGGTGTGTAAATTAACAAATATTCTTCATAGACAAAAATGGAGCTTTTGAATAAATGAGTCCAGAAATAGATATTGTAGCAGAATCTAACATTACCAATTTAGGAATGACAGAGCAAAATGAACCAACACTAGTGAGATTCCACAGAAGACATCAGAATTTTCCCCTTGGGTGCTGCGCAGAAGAAGACTGCCAATCGGCATGAGTTAGGCGGCCACCTACTCTGGGGGCCTGTCGGGAGGCCTCCGAGGGAAAAAGAAACCTTTGATTATCTGCCCGTGCAAGCTACTGTTCAAGTCCCCAAGGCGTGATGTGGACAGCCAGTGGCTTGAGGAAAGAGAGAGGACAGGGCAGCCCAGGTGGATAACCAGAGGGGCCTTCCTGGGGGAGGAGGCTTGGGAGCATGGATAGCGCTCGGCTTGTTGAATGCAAGCTGGTGAGAGTCTGCTGCTTTCACGAGGCTCTAGTAAAGTGGGGTTGGAAGTTCCACCCCCTGGAATTTTCAACTCTCCACCTATTTCAGCGTTTTGAAGATTCCGGAATGCTTTTCATCCACCCCTCTTACTTCATGCCTCAGTTTTCAGGAGTACTCATAATTATGGTCCCCATTTTTTTTTTCTTAAAGATTTTATTTTTTCCTTTTTCTCCCCAAAGCCCCCCAGTACATAGTTGTATATTCTTCGTTGTGGGTCCTTCTAGTTGTGGCATGTGGGATGCTGCCTCAGCGTGGTTTGATGAGCAGTGCCATGTCCGTGCCCAGGATTCGAACCAACGAAACACTGGGCCGCCTGCAGCGGAGCGCACAGACTTAACCACTCAGCCACGGGGCCAGCCCCATGGTCCCCATTTTTTGATGAGCAAACTGAGGCTCCGGAATGTGAAGTGGCTTTCACAAAGAAACCAAGTCAGGGAAGTTGGGTTTGAACCGAGCTCTTTTCATCCCAGCTGACTTCTCACTTCCTTGCTGTGCTCAGAAAGGCAGCGACACAAGGCATTTAAGCTGAAACGCCCACCAGCAGAAGAAGGAAGACGCACACGTTCCTATATTCATACAAGGAAATACTAATCAACCATGAAAATTAATTAGTGCTGCATGTTTCAGCGTGGATAAATCTTTAAAACACAAGATTGAATACAAAAATTAAAAAGCAAGTTGCCCAAGCATATCTAGAACAAGATATCATTATATACGCTTAAAACATGCAAAGCAATTGCATACATTTCTATGAATATGCACTTGTGTGGTGAAAGCATAAAATAGCAAATATCCTTGGCAATCGTACATATAAATGTCAGGATAGTGGTGATCTCTGGGAGGGCAGGGGTGCATGGAACCACCTGGTGGGGGTTCCTAGGGAGCTTCAGCACATCTGTGTGTTGTGTTTTTTAAGCTGGGTGGTGGGTGTAACAACGGGTGTTAAGTTACTTTCTGTACTGCTTAGCTGCCTGATGTATTTGATAATTATAATTTTCAAGTGATGGCCACACAGTGGTCCTGCTGGTTCATTTTTTGTAGACTATGAGACAAGAAGCTTTTCTTGAAGTGGTTGGAGACCGATAGATGAATTAACACATGCTTTGGCTCAGCTTAGCATATAATGCACATTAAATAGTTAGTCCCCTGGGCTGAATCCTGCATCAGTGGCCCACACCAGTTGGTTAGGTCTTTCTTAGAGGTAAAGTAGAGGGAGTCTGTTATGGACATTTGTTTCTGATTGAATTCGGCTCAGAATGTTATACATAACTGTGTTCACTATTCTCAAGTCAAAAGAACCAGAATCCAAACTATATACCCACACAGTTCCAGACATAAAACCCAAGAAGAACAACAATATTGAGGCTGGGAATAAAAGAGTGTCATTCCTTCATTCATTCAACAAATATTTCCTAGTGCCTAGTGTGTGCTAGGACTTCTACAAGGCGCCGAAGCTACAGTGGGAAACAATAGAAATGTGGTCCTCGCCCTGGTGGAAGCATACACTCATCAAGGAAAACATCCCTTCCCTCCAAAAAACAAGTAAACAAAACTATAGAGATAATAATTACAAACATTAATTAAACCATTGCAAAATACACACATATATTTGCAAAGTATGATTTGCTTGCAATTAAATAACAACAGACGTCAGTTTTCACTTATTAAATATTTATTGGGCACCCGCGATGTGCTAGCTGCTGTCCTGAACACTGAGCTTGCAGCAGAGATCCCAAGACTGTCACTCATTGGCCAGATTTGAGTCAGAAGCTCATCCCAGAACCAATTCCTGTAAGCCAGAGGATGTGATATTCTGATTGGCCAAGCCTGGTCACGTGTCCACCCATTTGGGCTTCAGTCAAACCACGTGGACTGAATCAAGTCAGGGCAGTTTCTCAGAGAGTACATAGGGCCTTTTCCATGAACAGGTGGGGGTTATTACTAGATGTTAGTGATGAGATGCTACTGAAGTTTTCTCCAAGCTCTTCCTCATTCCCTGAAGTTCACCCGGCCTTTCCTTTTGCCTCGGTTATTATGGAAACGCCATCTGCACCTGAACTCATTGCTCTACTGTGCTTGCCGTGTTTGGCCCCTGGCTGGCTGGTTTGCGGGCACAGCGTGCCATGACGCCTGGACTCACAGGAGAAGTCAATGGCCCCCTTTGCTGGGGAGGTTTCCTTTGATGTCATGGTTAATCATACACACGCCTGTGACTGGGTCCGTCTCTGAGGCAGACAGAGCCATCTGCTGCAGAGCACACAGATGAGACTGAAGCCAGTGCACTGTCCATTTTTAATGTCCCTGGCCTGCCAATCAGGTTGCATCTAATTGATGAGGACAGCTGATGCGACCCCTGCTGGTCTCTTTACAAATCTGAGCTCATCGATTGACTTGAGTCTCCCAGAAGATGACAAACCCTGTCATCTAGGCAAAACATTCCTTTCTCTCTAAATCTGCATTGCTTTCCTATTCATGCCATAACAAATGACCACAAATTTAGTGCCTTAAAACAGCACGGATTTATGACCTCACAGTTTGTAGGTCAGAAGTCCAAGACAAGCCTCAGCGCACTGAGACCCAGGTGTGGATGGCTGCGTCCTTTCTGGAGGTGCTGTGGGAGAATCAGTTTTCTTGCTCGTTCAGGTTGTTTCCTGTGGGTGTGGGCTGAGTTCCTGTTTCCTGGCTGTCCTGCCAGCTTCCAGAGAGTTCCCTCACTTCTCGGCTCATCGTCCACTTCCTCCATCTTAAAAGCCTACAATGGTAGGTAGGGTCCCTCTCATGCTTCTAGTCTCTTCTGCCTCTTCTTCTGCATTGCATCTCTCTGTCTGACTCTTTTGCCTTCCTCTTCCACTTTTAAGGGCTCATGTGATTATATTGGGCCCACAGGGATAGTCAGAATAATCTCCCATCTTAAGGTCCCTAACCTTAATTCCATGTGCAAAGCTCTTTTTGCATGCGATGTAATGTATTCACCGCTTTCCGGGAGTAGGGGATGGGCGTCTCTGGGAGACATTGCCTATCACAAAAGCTCATCAAAATGCTGAAGTGTTGTGGATGGCTAGGGTTGGGGGAGAAATTTGAGGTCATGGAGATCACCCTTTGACATGACCTCCTGACCTCTTGCGTGCCTACTGGGAGCCTGCTGCTAACAGAGCAGATGTATTTCTATCCCCTCTCCCATAGGCAGCAGAAAGAGCCCACCCTGGTCAAGAGAGGCTGGCAGCCTGACTCCTCTCTGAGCTCCTTCCCACCTGGGTGTGAGTGAGGGGCAGTGCCGCCTGCTGGTTAGGACCGCCCGGTTGTAATTCAGCACAGCACTCTCTATCTCGCTCTCCCACTTTGGATGAGTCACCTGACTTCTCGGCCTCAGTTTCCTCTCCTGCAGCGTGGGCAGACTCATTTTTAAGGCTCATTTCTAGGCATGTGCATAGCAGAACCAAGGCTGACCAAGTCCTTCTCTCAAGGTGTTTACGCTGTGGGGGAAGGTCAGGACATTAGCACAACTGTGCAGAAGTCTGCCAGCTAGTTTCCAGTGGTGGAAAGCAATTTGAATAAAATGAGCCCCGTTGTAAGTGATGGAGTTATTAGCAGGGCTTGGGTGGTGAGCAGAGCTCGTCAGAAAACGTGATCTAGGAAGGAAAGCTTTCTCGGGAGAGGAGGCAGACATCTGAAACCAGCCACGAGAATTCTAGGAAGAACATCACAGGTGAAGACGCCAAGGGTGATGGCGCCGGGGCAGGAGCATTTTACGAGAGCTCTGTGTGAGCAGGGGTATGAAGGAGCCTCAGAGCACAGAAAGGGATGAATGAAGCCTGCCCACAAGAAGCGGCTGTACCTGGAGAGGGGCCAGCGGTCTAACTCGGATTGTGTTTTCTTGTTTCATAAATGCTGAAAGAAACGGACCCTGTATGAAGGAAGAAGTGAAGTCTGGATTCTGGAGCCCTGGACATGAAGACAGGGCTAGTTTCTGAGGCCTGAAAGAATTTCTCAGATTGCCAAGAAACCCTTTTTTGCTCACTTTGCAGGTTTTTACTTAAAAAAATAACAACAGGCGAAAGCCAGTTGTCTGTCTAGTAGATCTGTTAAATTTTTGCAGATAACTCATTTATAGGTAGCTGGTTCCATTTGTTTCTTCCACTTTTTATAGTTTTATAGTTACTGGGCCGTGATTTGTGCAGTAAGCAATTCTGAAAACATTCATAAAGAGCCTTGTATTCATAAAGGCATATAAGGTACGGTTTGTGATTTGATCCTAACTAGAGGGGTATTGTTTGGCGACAATTTCATTGGATTTCTTCTGTAAATGGAGTATACCTTTATCTCTATTAATTCCATTAAAAAAAAAAAAAGCCAAACCTTTACTTCTGTTGTTTTTTAGGTTGACTGCTGCTCACTGTCATTTAGACAGATGACTTCAAAGATAACTTAATGAGAGAAGGGAAAAAGATAATGTATTACACGCTGTTATAATTTATAATCCACAGTTGTGAAATTAGATGTCTAAATCATGCAAATTTGCGTGGTTTTTGAGCCACAGTCTAAATCCACAAAGCTCTTTGCAAGGAATTATTCCCACCCTCTTTTTTGTTCCCTTTATATTTTATTCAAAACAGTAGAACTTCGGGGCCGGCCTGGTTGCACAGTGGTTAAGTTCCCACGCTCCGCTTCACCGGCCTGGGGTTCGCCGGTTCAGATCCTGAGCTCGGACCTACACACTGCTTGTCAAGCCATGCTGTGGTAGGCGTCCCACATACAAAGTAGAGGAAGATGGGCACAGATGTTAGCTCAGGGCCCGTCTTCCTCAGCAAAAAGAGGAGGATTGGTGGTAGATGTTAGCTCAGGGCTAATCTTCCTCAAAAAAAAAAAAAAAATCACTAGGACTTCTCTTACTGTGTCTGCCACTTTGCTTATGCACTTCTTGGACACAATTGCTGACTGGTAGTTTCTACATCCCCAGCACAGAACTGTCAGCTTGTTAGAGCTCATTAAGTGTTTGTTGAACTGGATGAAATTTGAAATACCATATTAAAAATCTTGCATCAACCTCCAAGGTCCTTAGCAGTGATTTTGGTTCTTACCATGGCAATGTACTTGCTTTTCATACTTAATAAATATATTAGAGCTTTCCCTCTAAATGGAAATCAAAACATTTATACAGTACTTGTGCTCCGCTGGGCTTGGCTAAAGGAACTTTCTGCCTGCCCTTGGCGTTGGGCGTCAGGATCAAGGTTAGGAGCCATTTCTCTGGAGGAAAGAGAAGTTTTACGGAGCCAGCAAAGGGACTGTTTTGAATTGCTTGGAATCTGAAGTAAGGCTTTTTTGAATATTTGAAATTTGGTTTGGGTGTAAAGTAGAAAGGCCATTTTATTCTATGCATATTTGAGAAAGATTTGATTGTGAATAGATGAGTCATGGCAGAATATGAGGAAAATTCAAAGCCAATGCTCATAAACTCAAGTGCTTCCCCACAACATTGCTCGCCTTCCTGGCCTTTCAGAACCCTCCACCCCCTGCTCCTGTGTTCCAGCCACGGGGCCCTTCTATGGGTTCCGTGAATCACCACGCTTGTTCCCACCTCAAGACATTTTGTGGTGGTTCTTCTCTTTGCCTAGAATGTTATTTTCTGGGATGGCAGCATGGCTGGCTTCTTCTCATCAGTGAATTCTAAGCTCAAACATCACCTCTCTCTAAAAAGCCTTCTACTTCCATCCCAAAGAGACTGCAGCCCGGGCACTCTCTCTCATTATCCAGCTTTATTTTGTTCACAGAATCTGTCACTCCCGGAAATACTTATTTGCTTCTTTATTTAGTGTCAGTGACCCTCGCTAGAGTGTCAGCTTCGTGCAGGAAGGGACTGTGCCTGAATTATCCAGCTGAGGGCTAAGAACCGTGCTTAACATGTAAGTACTCGGTAAATATCTGTGGGATAAACACCCCTACAACATCTAGATCCAACAATTAGCTCATGTGCCTGGTACCTTGTGCTAGAAAGCAATAAAATAAGATTAGATAAATCCTATCAAATTTGAGGTTCTTCAAGTCAGAACCCCCATTCCTTGTCCTACCCACGTGACTCATTTTTTTCCTAATCGTTCCTCAGCAGTTTTGGGGTTGCAGAGCAGATTTTAGCGGTGGGACGGATCAATTTGGCGGTGCCTCCATTTGGCAGGTGGAGGATACATAGGGTCCTGCTTTGGATTTCCCCATTAGGGACTTTCCTTTGGGATTGGCGTGAGAAATTGTTACCAAGAAAAGAAAAGGTATTATTAAGACCCTCTAACTCCCTGAAATTCCTCTCTCTGGAATATCTTCTTCCTTAAAATCTGAAACCCCAGGATCCTTCACTTCATCAGGGGAGACGAGGCAAATTAACATGGAGCCATAGTCGCAGTTCAGCCGGTCCATCGTGAAGGCAATGAGGGCTGGGACTTGTCTGCGATTATCTTCCGTGACTTTAGATCCTGTCTTCTCATTCTGCTTACCAGCGAATAGATCTTGGACACAGCACAATGTCTTTGGCCTCAGTTTCTATGTCTTCCTATACCAAGGTTTGGTGGAACGAGTTTTGAGACACTAAAAGCAGGTCACTTTCTTCTTTTGGTGGGGTCACTAGCAGGTTACGTGAAAGACACATGGCAGAGGGCGTGATGTGAACCTGAGCCAAGCAGAGCCTCCTGTGAAAGGCTTTCCAACACTCTGGGCATGAGAGCACTGGTAACGAGCCTTTTATACCTGAAGGATGCTGCTCACGAATGGCATGTTGATCTGGATCCACAATGGTGCTGACCTAAAGCCGCGGTTCTCAGGATCGGCTCCAGGGACCCATGGAGTCCTTAAGACTCTTTCAGCAGCAGCAGTAGCAACAGGGGCAGCAGCAAGTTGTTATTTGCTTTTTCGCTTTCATTCTTTCTCGTGTGTACAGTGGAATCTTCCAGAAGCTACAAGATGTGTGATATTACAACAGATCAAATGCAGAAACTGATGTGAGAATCCAGCTGTCTTTTATTAAGCCAGGCATTGGAGATTTGCCAAAATGCAAAACTATGCCTCTCTTCTCATAGGTTTGTTTGTTTGTTTTGGTGAGGAAGATTGGCCCTGAGCTAACATCTGAGCCAGTCTTCCTCTGCTTTGTATGTGAGATGCTGCCACAGCATGGCTTGATGAATGGTGTGTAGGTCCATGCCCAGGATCTGAACCCACAAACCCTGGGCCGCTAAAGCAGAATGAGCGCACTTAACCACTATGCCACTGGGTAGCCCCAAAGTTTTATTTTTGGTTTTCAAAAAATAGTTATTTTTCATAAAACTTAGTTACATTATCGCATGGGTTTATTAATGTTATTTTTTAATGATTTAATAAATATTTTAATTTTCAAAAAAATCTGAAATAACTTTTAAAATTTGAATTCCATGAGGAACGGGAAATTCTCCTGAATTCTTTTTAGGGTTTGTATGGTGCACACTTCAGTTCAGCTCATCTTCAAATAGGTTTTTCTTCCTTACCTAGAAACAGAAGGCAGCTGGTCTCAAAGGTAATGGTAGGTTGGCAATGCCTGGAATTTGTCAGTTCTGGGAGTCCTGGATGTTTCTTACCTGGGTTCAACCTGAAACCAGGGAGAGGTAGGCTGTCTCACTAAGGAGGTTTTCTGGGGTCTTCACCCAAGGCTTCCTAATGCAGCTGCTACTGCAAAGACCACCCCCCCCTTCCCTTTTTTTTTGTCTGGCCTAGACTTACGGCTGCTACCAGTATTTTGAAATTTTAATTGGTTAACTTGTACCACTTTGTGCTCACTAGCCAGGTATAATTACGGGGTGGAATGGAAGGAGAAAGGAGAACATTTATGGCTAAATGAAAAAATGAGATTGGGCAGATATTCTCAATGCTTTTTACAGCATAAAGGCAATAACTCAATTTTGTGGCTTTGGGTTGTAGAAAAAAAGTCTTAAGGAGTTGGATTCCATTTTGCAGCAGGGCTGGGTTGCAGAGCTGAAATCCATAGGCTCAGATAGAGTATTTCCATCACTGAAGGTTAATAAAGCCCCTAATAGGATTTGTGACCACAAGAACCTCAGACCGACGCGCAGCAGCAGGATTCTGTTTATTTGCCATTTGTATGTAAATTTCACATATAATGGATATTGTGTCAGAAATTTTATTGCAATTAGATAGAACACAATGCACTATGATATCTGAGCTAAGATACAAAAAAGACAGGCTGTGTGTGTATGTACATATGAAAAATCCAGCTCATTCTTGATTTCTATGAGAAGCTCAATCTCAGATCCTGAATCTGTGATTACAGCAGTTGAGCTTGGCTGAGAGCGCAGCCGTCGCTCAAAGGCTGGGATATGGGGAATAAATTTCCAGTTGAGAGGCAACATGTAAGCTTTGCCTTATTAATAGCTCTGAGAATGCAGTGACAACGTGTGCCTTACCAGTGACGCCTCCAATGACTGTAAAAAGTGCTGTATGTGGCTGAAGGATAGATATTTTTGGAATTAATTATAGCTACACATAGAACAGAGAAACATTGTTCTTTTCTGTTTTTATTCTAAAGAAAATGAGCTGACATGAAAGCAAAAGGTCAGGATTCAAGTATGTGGTTGTCAATTAGTTACATAATTAATTAGTTACATAGTTAATTACATAATTAATGTCAGGAGATGAAGGAGCAGCTAGCGGCTGCCCTCTCTTAAAGGAGCCGACATCAGGCTCTATACTACGCTGTTAGTGGGTTTTACTTGCCATAGCTGCACTGTTCATAGTAATGTTGGTGGAGGAAGAGAAAGTGATACACACTCGCTTTTACTGAGACCAACATATAAATTAAAGCACTTTCTCTGTGACTGTATTTTAATCTCTTCTTCCTCCTTCCTCTGTAAGCTACCAGATTGTGAATTGCCTTAGAGTCAGTTTTAGTGCTGCTGGATGTAAGAGATATCTGATCTCTTTTAATTTCAGATGGTGAAATCTCAGAGTGTTGGGGTATCTTAACTCAACACAATGCTAATTTCTGTTAGAAATGCTTTCACCCCAAGTAACAGAAAACTCCAGTAGCTTAAACTACTTGAGACAGGGCTTTGCTTTGCTTACTTAGCAAGGTGTCTGGATCTCGGCAGCGTCACTTTAGTTTTTCAAAACTAGAAGGTCTGCAGTCTGTGTGATTGGCTCTGACTCCTGCACGGTCACAGGATGGCCACTGTAGTTCCAAGCATCACGGCCATATTCAAGGCAGGAGGTAGTGTGGAAGAAGCCAACACCGGTGATGTTTGTCCCATTTATCAGGAAAGTGAAGCAGGCCCCGGAGCCCCCAGCAGGTGCTGGTTTTGTCTCATTGATCTGGGTTGTTTCACACAGGCACCTGGAAAAAGGAGCGTTTGCTTTTCTAACTGCCACTGGGGCGCACTCCCTGGATAATTAAGCGAACACTTACTGGGAATATAGCACCTGCTATACACCAGTGCTGAGGGTGGAGATACAGTGATGATCAAGACAAGCATGGTCCTTGATGTTATAGAAATTATAGGTTTATGAGGGAAGCAGATGTTAAATAACCAATTAAATGATTAAGTGTTTAATTAGTTTGTTATTAAATACTCGGTAACGTGAAAGAGGTAGACCAGAACTATATGGAAACATAGGCGGCTTCTCTGAGGGAGCGACACTTGAACTGAGTGTTAGAGGATGAACAAAAGTAAATTGAGCAGAGAGGTTGAAATGTGATCATTTTCAAAGGAAGGACAGCGTGAACAGAAAGAACTGTGCGGCCAACGAGTGATGAAGCCAAAGTGTAGGGAAGAAGTGTCTGTTCCCCAGAGTATAGAATGTTAGCATCATTTCAGAAACACCCAACATGGCCATGCTTTTATGCTTTGCTGTCCAAAGTCATGAGGAGCCATAGGGAAGGAACATTACATGTTGATATTAAAATTCTCATTTTGGGGACACACTAATCACCTTTATTGACTTTTGTCTTCTTCACTTGACTACTGCCCAATGTTTGTTGTGCAGAAGATTGAATCCTGCTGGATCTTCATCGTCTAAAGTTTTGCTTGGATCCCAAGAGTTCTGCACTATCACTTGGACTGACCTCAGAAAATCTTGCTATTGACTCTCCCCATTTATATCTGACAATTGGCTGCAGTCTGACTGATGAAGACATCAAAGATGTTGACGTGATTGGTGAAGATAGATGCTGCCTTTTCCCACAGGACTAATTCGTTAGAGATGAGTTTAGCAGTGGGTATTGTCTTATACTGACAACTTTTCCATCTTTGTGTAATCTCATAACATGAGAAAATCAGATAGCAAGTATATGGATATTGAAGATCCTACAGAAATATAAATAAAAAGTCCAATGTGTAATATGTATGTCTGAGAGTTGTGAGCTCATTGATGTTTTTTTATGTAGTTGTAGATATTTTATTTTTTGTAGTGAATGCTGTGAATACCACAAGGCCTTAACTATTTTTTTCCTGAAACTACCTCATAAGGGTGAAGAAATTTATTAGGTTTCTAAGACATGGAATATCTGGGATTAAATGGCATATTTTCATATTTTGGTAAATAAATCTGCATATTTCAGCCAATATATTTTCAATAACTAACTTTCAGAAAATATCTGTTGCTGTTCAAAATATGACCTATTATAACTTCCACTGCTAAAGCAGGGTACAACATTTTCCTCCCCTGATCACCACCTCCATCCAATTTTCATGTATGGTGACATTTCAAACAAATTTCTTCAACTGGCAAGTAGGAATAATAATACTAGCTATACCATGGGGCTATAAGGAGGATTAAATGGAAAACATTTAGGATAATGCTTCACACATAACAAGTGCTCAATAAAATTGGATGCTTTTACTTTTGAGTGGAATCATTATGCCATTATTTCTATGTGGAAGATGCTGTGGAGGGTGGGGGGCATGCAGATTTGGTTGGGGGACAAAATGAAGAACTTTGTCTTGGCCACGTTGATTGCTTTCCAACTAGTAGATATTCAAGTAGAGAAGTTTCTTAGGCAGTTTAATACATAATTCTTTTTTGTCTTTCTAGCTTTCATTGCTAAGTTTTTTTATCTACTGTACTCATGGGAAGGTGAACCATGGAAAATGAAGAGTAGTCAAAACAGACAACCACTCCTCAAGACTTAGCCTTGTATTTGATCTAGAATGCATCTTTCAATTTTCAGATGCCTTATATACAGTCACCGGCAAAGAGTAAACCCTTGTTGAGAGCTAGAAGAATGAATACATTAACATAATGTAAAATAGCATTTCCAACATTGGCTGTTTCAAAATTCTGCTTGGTGTACTTCTTCCCGCCATCCATTTCCTGAGGTAGACAGCGACAGGCTTGACTCAGCTACTGAGTAACCACATATAAAAACCAACACTGCAGATACTTTTTCTCACTTTAGTGCAAAAGTACCTAGTTATAAGGGTAAAGGAGAAAGATTCGGGATGTGCTCAGAGAGTGAGGTTCTTTTTTACTCAGTCTAGATAAAATAAGCCACGAGTTGGAAAAAAAGGTGGTGGGGTAGGCCTCTGCTTTCACTCTGATCAACATCACCAGGGAGCTGGGCAGAAACTGAGTTGGTACCCTGATGGCGTTTTGGTCACATCCAAACAACCTGCCATCCATTGCAACCAACATGATACCTGCCCCTGGTCCAGCTTGGAGGGACACCCCTCTGGGCTCTGAGACTCTGCACAGCATCCTCTCCCCATCACAGGCAAGTTCAAGGCTCCCTGGACATCCTCAGGGCTTAAGACCCAAGCCTTGGGTTAATGGGTTAATGGAGGTTTGGAGGCAAAAACCTTTTCCTGTAACCAATGAGGCATCAGACTGTGTGACTTGAGACCTCTTATCAAATATGGCCTGGACAGTGGGGGGACATCAACCAGAGTGGTGCCCTGTGGCTCTGACTTGCATATGGGGCGCAAACATGAACTCGTTTGATTTCTGTTGAGTCGTAGGTGATGAAGCCATGCTGAGATTTATTATGGATCATGGGAGATATCCTATAGCAGGTTGCTAATAATGATAAACTAATAATAACAATGAAAAAACAACAATAAAAATCAACAACCACGAAATGTTTCAGACATGTTGAAGGCTCAGGCCTTGAGGAGAGGGCTAGTGTGTGACTTTCCTTGGCATGTGCGATGTCTGCCTGTCTGCACTGCATTTCTCATAGGTGCTGTCTCAGCTTGTATTTCATTCCTGGGGAAGGGAGCTGGGCCTCAGAATGTCTGCTGAAGGCAGCTGTAGGAGGACAGAGCTGGGACAGGGGGTTGGTTCTGCAATTTTCCACTTTCTCTCCCAACTTGCCGAGTAGATGTCTCTGGAATCTTGGAGTTGCCAATGCAGCAAGGTTATCCTCTTGAACCTGACTTTGCAGTGGTCCAGGGAAACTCCTGGAAGGAAGATGTGCCCTATTCTGCAGGCAGGCATTAGAACAGAAACATTAGTGATGGGATCAGGGGTGTGGGGGAGGGACCAGTACTCCTAGGTGAGAGAGATGCGGGAAAAGCACGCGAGCTCTGAGTCCCCTGCCTCAGTGCCTTGTATAAAGTGAGAGGGAGGTTGGGAACAGGAACCAGTGAAGCTTTAGACCATAAAACCAAGGCACATACTTAGCCACATCCTGGAGGGGTAGTTGGTGGAGGCTGGCTACTTCTGGAAAAGGAAAGCAAATATGTTGGGCATCTGCAGACTTTCCTTTTGATTCCAGAAGGCTAAGAAATAGTAGAAGAGTTAGACTCTGACTTGTGAGCTTTGCAGCATTGCTAGAAAAGCATCCCTGGGTTGACAAGGGCCAGCAATCCCAAGCAAGGAAGAAATTCTGGGAGGTCAGTTGACCTTTGCCCTTCTTCTGTGAAACAGCTCTGTCTTTACCTCTGAGGACTGCAGTCTTGACCGTGCACCAGCCTGGCTGTACTGTTGTTAACACATTCAAACATCTCTGTATCAATTGGTTAGTAGCCCCGTCTCCAAGTTCCTTGAATGGCTCCAAATAGCTCCTTCTAGCTCAGGCATCTTCCGGGGACCTCCTGGGCTTCCCCAGAGCCAGCAACTAAAGATTACAGGCTAGCACAGCAAGTGGTCTCCAGACCCCACTCCAGCCTGAGTCAGCTCTAAGGACACCTCTGTCACTCACTCAGCCGTGCTAGCTGGTACCAAGAGAGAAATTCTCTATGATGGGGGCAGAGTTGCAGAATGAAAAGTGCCTCGGTTTTGGAGGCAGAAGACTTGGTTTTGAATCCTGGCTCTGCCATTTGTCAGCTCTGTGACTTCCAGCTGGTTACTCAGCTCGGTGGGTCTCAGTGTTCTCATCTGTAAATTGGGGATGATAATAATTCTGACCAAGTCGCTGCTTTGATGACCGAATGAAGCTGGTGAGACATTAAAACAGAAATAAAGTAATGCATTGGGAGGGACTCTGCCTATCTAGATTCAAGCTCTGGAACATTCTCAGTTGCCTTTGGGCAGCAAGATGGAATGGCCAGAAGGAGGAGCAGAACATGCTGCTGCTATTTCTGGTTCACGTACAGTGATTCCTAGAACACGATGGTGACAAGAAAGAAAGATTGGAGGGGGTAGAAGGAACTACTGTAGTAGAAGGGCCGTGATTTATCAAGACATATCATATGCAAGAACTGGAGGTGAACGTGTTAGAGTCTGCTTAAAGACCCACAGGGGGAAAACTATAGAACTGGTACCTTAGGAAGGTGAAACATCCCTTTGAAAAGTTTAGTTAAATAGGGAGGTATTTGTACTTCCCGTCTCCAACACAAGGACACTGATGTATGACATGAAACAAATTTAAGAGTGGCCAGGGAAACACTCCAGTCCAGAAATCTCTCTCCCACCGCTATTCAGAGTACTTTAAATTCCACCACTACACATTTATTTATTTGAGTCTTGGAGGTGTTTTGACCTTGAAAAATCTTTTCTTTGATTTCAAAAAAAATCTTGCAGGAATCATTTACGTGTTTGTACCTGGAGACTTGGCCCCAGCTGTTGGAGTGTGGATTTGATTAGTTTATTTTTCTCAGGCAAGCTTGGCTTCCAAACTCACGAGGCAGGAGGAGGAGTAGGTGTTTGGTGCAATGTCTACTCTGTGCGGGCAGCCCGTTTCATTCCTGCACACACGAATTTTCTGCATCGTGCGTTCCTTTTGACATATCTTGTGCAAAAGGGTGCCCAGAGCCCTACTAGGCATTTCTCGTTGGTCCATAGGCCTCTAGGAAGCAGAGGGGGTCGGGCACCTTCATGGCCAAGCACATGTTGACCCTCGGCAGCGTTTGTTCACGTCCTTGGAAATCCAAGCACAGCCTTTTGGTATTGCTTATGTTTAGTTAAGGCATAGCGAGCGGTGGGGCGCTCCACTGCCGTGCAATATGTCACAGAGCAGACATATCTGGGGAGTAGCAATGTGAGGATTGTTGTAAGAGCAGGGGGAAACGTGAAACAACAGCCCAGGCTCTGAGCTCTCCTTGTGCCTTTTCCCACTGGTGGAAACATCTTACTTCTTGGAATCTCCCTCAGGGAGTGAGTGCACCATGGATTGACGGGCTGTGCGTGGTTCTCCGGAGGTCTGCGTGCTCCCACTGTCTCCTTCTCACAGTGTGGTCACTGCAGCTGCTTCCTCCTCGGTCCCCTGGGTGGGACAATCCCCTGGGCTTGCACAGTCCCTACAGCCTCTCGTGCCCCTCCCACCTCATGGGGACCATTCCCCATCTCCAGGTGAGGAATAGGCCCTACAGATTCTGGCCACTCCTTCCCAGACACGTCTCCTTTCCGTCCCACGGGGACCCCTGAAGCAGAAAGTGATCTGGTTCCCAACACACTGATTAAACAGAAAATTAACACAAAATGCTAGGGCTCCTACTTCAGGGAGCTTGTAAAATAAAGGGGCGCTTAATTTTCAAAGGAAAGCCACTCCCTGCCACCCTCCCCGCATCTCCCAGGGGAAAGGGGAGACATTAAGATTGGCTCCCACCAGTGATCAGCTCTCACCTGCCATTTCACCATCTATTTAGAACCGAGATCTTTTTATGGATACCTTTTCCAATTAGCATAAGGAAGGCAGTCACAGGAGGACAGAAATGGCTGTGAAAGTCAGCGATGAAACCAGTGGGAATTCCCACGAGAAATTGAAAGTAGCAGCATTTAGAGAACTCCTTCAAACCCTCACCTGCACCGGCCATGACCCAGACACATGGAGAAGGAAAGCGCCGACGTCCTCCAGGTGGTGGGACGTGCCTGCAAGACCTAATAGCAAAATAATGAATGATAGTGCTTTTATGAAATGGTGCTTCTCAATTTAGTAGGCAATGTATTCCTTTTCACTCATCCACATAGCAGCCTCTGAATGGCTCCATTACGAGGATGCGCTGCTCTATGAGGCTTTTATTCTTTTATATGCAAATGACCTCATTCGATTGAAGGTGGCAAACGTTACTTGAGTTCACATTTGTCATGGAGGTGATTTTGATAACAATGTTTTTAAAATTTATTATATTGTTATTCGTATTGTGTTTTGCAGTGCAGAGTTGAGAACTGAACTGGAAACCTTGGAAATGGTTCAAAAGGTGAGAGTGAGATGTACATTTCTATGTGCAAAGCTGGGGTGGCGTGGACTCTGGAGTAAATGGCCCATCTTGCAGGTGCAACACCTGGGCACCGGCTCCTTATTAAGACTGAAAATATCTCAGGACTTCAGAACAGTAAGCTAGGGAGCTTTGCATTTCTGGTTGGCATCCTTTCTTCTTTGTCTTAAAGGTCTTTCTTGGAGTTTATGGGGTTGAATTTACCCGGAAGCAGAAAAAAAGTCATTGATAGTAGCTCTGCACCAAAGTGTCCAACGGGCAAAGCAGGTTGTCACCCTGGTTGCAAAAGCCATGGACAGAATCCTCTTGCCCTTACTGTCTGCCTCTTCTATTGAGCACACATCTTCCTGTGGCTGCTAAAGTGGACAGGCCACTCTGGACAAGGCCCTCCCCTATGTGAAAATTGCTGTCAGCTCACAGTGCATTCACTTTGTGGTTTGGTAATCATCACCATATATTTTGTTACAATCTGTTATCTTTTCTTCTTCTCTAGACCAAAAACACTTTTAAATTCACAGCGTTGGAAACAAGGTGATGCTTAAATCATTATTGTATGAATGAATGAATGAATGAATGAGCAAGGAATTGCATGACGGGCTAGAGGGTGCCTTTTCCAGTGGTGTTAAACAGGGGCGCTATATTCTTGGAAGACTGGAGCAAACGTCATGCAGAACTGTCTTGTGCCTCCTTTCCAAGTTTTATTTCAAAGGGAAAAAGTGACCAAGCAATCGGGTGCATCCTATTTCGAGATCCATGTCCAGGTTGGCATCCATTACAGCTATTGAAAGAGACTGTAAGTCTGCCACCTCATTTAAACGGTGGTGTTTCTGGACATCTCTGTTTGCTGCTAAACACTTTCAAAACTCAAGTGAAAACTACATGGACAAGAGCCCTTAGTTCTGGAGCTTGCTTGCAACGCCAGGAGATAAGACACTTGATTATAGTGGCTGAAACAATAGGGGATTGTTCTCTCAAAAAAAGAAGCCCAGAAGTAGGCAGCTCCATGATTGGTTAATTCTGCAGCACAATAATGTCACCCAGAGGCTTTCTCTGTCTTTCCATTTAGCCACATCAGTAAGCTGTCTCCCTCATGATCTCAAGATGGCTGCAGAGCCTCCAGTCATCACAAACACACACAGCTCTATCAGCAAGAGGATAATTTGTCCTAACTCATCTTGTTTTAACCATGAAAGAAAATCTTTCTCAAAATATGGAAATTACCTTCAAAAATAAACTCACAATTCTATTTGGTTATCTTATTTGACAATTTGTTGCCTGGGCCATAATGTTGTAACTGACATTGGTATTCCTGCACAGAGTAAATACTTGTAAAATTTTAAAAAATACATATTTTGTTGGATTATATGATTGATCAAGTGGTAGTGTTTCTAAAAAGATAGAATAATGTAAATCATGGTCATCATTTTGGTTTGAGAGGATGAATCTCTTTAGATGGGATAAAAGTTTACATGAGGAAAAAAACCTTTAACCAAAGTAATATAAATATGAGACACTCTCACATTTCACTATCTTCTTCATATGACTTCTTCTTATTACTTATTTGAACCCAACTGGACTGTAAGAGGACATTTTTTTTGAATTATATTTTATGCCTGGCTAATATCCGTGTAAAACCCATTTGAAAATGTGAATAAATGATCAGCTTCTTTCATTGGTTGTCATTGGATCATATTATCAAGTGAGAAGTGAAATGAATGAATGAATGTATTTGGCTGCAAACCCTATGGTTATAAACATATTCCCAAGAAAGCATCGCACGAAAGTTGCCGTCTCTGCCTTCTGTCAACCTTGGGTGCAATACAGTCTTAACAATATAATGTGCAAAGTGCCTGAAAAAATTGTTTAAAGTGTTGTAAGGGTGAGAATATATGGGGATTTTCTGTTCTTTTTTTAAAAAAGTCTATATCCTAAAATTTCTCTGAAAAAAATAAAATCTAATTAAAAAAGTGTTATAAAGAAAGACGATGGATTCTGTTTTAAAAGACAGAAAAAGCTCTTAATTGGAAATATTTTTACAAACTCTCATTGTGAAGAAACATGAATGGTGCAAGTGGAAGCCACGCGGTAAAGTATAATGTTGCCGAAGTTGAAGAGATTGGAGAAAACATTCAAGGTTCAGAGTGTTCTGACAGGTGACATGAGGCCTGGTAGGAAACGCGAGCCACCTACGGGAGTTGTCGGAGACCTCATGCCACCAGATAGTGTAGACAGGGGCTTGTATCTTGAAAGATTTATGTCTGTGTCATTGGGAAGCAATTCTCAAAGGAAATAAACTGCTCTTCTCATGTGGCCGGAAACCATCCTACACAGCCTGCCTTGACCTAAAAATTGGAACCGAGACTGAGTGAAAAGCCCATTGTTCCACCCTGGAAAGAAAAGTTTGTGCTTCTTTATCGTCTGTGAGAAGAGCAGAACCCTAAGATAGATTCTGTAAAGATCCCACTCACTTTGTTCTATTAAAGTCCAAACTCAATGTACAATTGAGATCAAGGCGGAATTCTCCCTGGGGGGGGACTCTCTTGTTTGGAAATCTAAAACCAATATTTCAGGAGTCTCTATTTGCATAGGCTTATTAATCCAGAAAATATTCTAAGCAATTGAACAGAGGCTAGGATCACACTGCTGATTAACTTGCTGGTGGAGATGGATAGTCTTTGAACACAGAGCTTCCGGGGAGAGCGGGCCTGGGAGGAGGGCTGCTCTGAGGGGACCAATCAGTCACTTATTAGGGTGGGTGTAATTTTCAGGAGCAATTACACAGACACTGCTAAGTTTAACATTAAGGATGAGAATCAGCAGTCTTCGTGAAGAGTTTGGATGCAATTCAGGCAATGAAATGAACGGAAACAAGAGCACTGTGATGAGAACGGGCTTGATCTAACATACCTATGACAGATCCCATGGTGGGGGAATTCAGATTTAGAACATTAATGCCGTCAAACTCACAGATGTCTTGTGAAGATCAAATGAGTTATCCAGAGAAATCAGCCCCTTGCACGTCAAAGGCACTCAATAAATGCTGGTTTTATTCTTTTCTGCATCCTCTCTTCACCCTTTATCTTTTCTCCCACCTACCAGACAGAGACGCGTGCATGTGGTGTGCTTCCAGCTCCTCCTTAACCTCCCGGTCTCTGGGATATTCGAAGTGATCTCACCAGGAGAAGGACCGCGCTTATCCTGCCACCTGGGGCATTTTCTCTGGGGGGGCTTACTGTGCTCTGGAGAACGAATGTGGCCAGCTCTGTAATGTTGGGCTCTGCTACTCTCCGGCAGGTAATGTCTACAAAGGAGTCATGTTATACACATATTTAGCATACACAAATTTAATTTTAAGCATTTTGGAAAAGAGAGAGATGAAAATAGTAATTTAAATACACTGCAGATGATTCTACCCACTGTTCCACTCAAGAGGCACCTGTGGCGGGATGCGTGTGGCGGGGGGGGGAAGGGAAGCGGTCCTTCGAAGCTTAGCCTCAGTTTGCCCAGGAAGCTCGCAGCCCAGGCATCTCCTCATGAGCGTGATTCTGGTGTTCCAGAAACTAGTCCTCAAAAGGAAGTGTCCTTTCCTAGCAAAAGCTATGTATTCGGTGCTTTATGTCTGGTTTAAGGGCTAAAAGGTAATTTCTAATAATAGACACTTTTTTACCTTATGCACACGAGCACTAAACTCTCATATAAGATTCAACTCCATTCTACTATCTTTAGTGAGACTTGCTAAGAATTTAACACATTTTTAAAAATCCAGGGGAAAATACTTTTTAACAGAAGCTAGTGTATATTGGAGCCTTAGGTTTTCAAGGGTGGGTGGTTGGTCAACAGGAAGCTTACCAAGGTTTTCCGGAGATGGGAGTCAAGCCACGGATCCAGTCGTGGACAGGTGTGACTCTGAAAGAGGCAGGCAGGCCAAGCAAAACCATCCACTGCTAAGAAAGCAAAGCAAACCCGGAAGCAATCAGAACGAAAACGGGAGTTACTTTCCAGCATGCTCCAGGTTCCTAGGTGTGCCTCGCGTCATCTTAGAAGCTAAATGCTTTGTCCTAAGTAGAATTGTTTTTATTTTACTTTTAAAATTATGAATTGCTTCAATCATATTTAAATGTGCACACAGCCATCCCACAGCCACCCATTTATCTAACATCTAGCTTTGTCGTAGATTAACATTCTGCCATTCTGGGTTCAGAAATTTTTTTTAAGAAGGCAGAAAACATTGCAGATATGATTAACTGTTGGTTCCTTTCACGGAAGGAACTAAGCCTTCTGTTGCTGTGTGAAGGCCCATTCTGGACTCATGCTGGGAAATCATTCACTGTTTTCAGATTCATTTTTTGCTTCCCCTTCTTGTAGCACTAAGAGCTAGGGAGAGGTATTAAGGCCATTCCCCCTGTTGTTGGCCACCCAAGTCAATTCACAAAAGCCCCCTATAGCAAGAGAATAAACCCCATCATCTCTTTATTCCGGCTGTTTTAATTTTATTCCCTTTATTGCTGTGACATCAGGCGGAACAGATGAGACAATGAAGATTCACAAACATTTGGTTCAGGAGATTGTTAGATAAATGAGCCAAAGGTGGCCCCTGTATTTTGGCCCTCCGTTGCTTGCTTCTTTACAGCCAGCTGAGACTCCTCAGCTACGAAGCCTGCTGGCACCCACATCAAACGTGCACATCCAGTTGTTTTAAATATAACCGAGTAAACAGATCATTAGCCATGTACAGCCTGCCTGCTTGGCATAACTCACCATGCGGTCAACATCTGCTAGCCTTAGATAAGAGCAGCTCTGTAGCCACGAAAGACCCCAGGCCACTGCCACCCTGAGGAGCTGTCTGACACAGCTGCTGAGAGACCTCACCTAGACGTGTGAGCTCCTCTCCACTTCCTCTCTCCTCCAGGAGTTCCCTTGCCCTCCTCACCTTCTGGGTGGTGGACCCTGCCCCATAGCCTCTGGAAGGGGCCATGCTGTGAGGGACGTCCCCTAAATGCCATCCTGACCAAGCAGCGTCTACGTAAACTCGTTGCGTGCTACTGCCACCTTGAGGTTATATGTTTTACTTGCTCGGCCCAGATCCCTCAAATGCACTGCAGAGATAGATGGATGCTGAGTTACTGAGCACAAGGCTCATTATGGTCTCCTTTTATGAACAATTCAGGTCCGTCTTCTGGTGAGTTCATCCTTTGTCCACTGCACACCGTCCTCCCAAACTTGTCTGTTAATCTTGTGCCTACTTGAGGCTAGCTAGACGCCCCAGGCTCCAGGCCTAATGACTTCCTTCAAACATGACCAAGTGATATAGTGGCATTGGTGGGAAGTGATGATCTTGTGGCTCAGACAGACCTGAGCCTCATTCTACACTTGGTAACCCATCAACACTGTTTGGGCTCAAACCACCCTGGAGGTGATAGGAGTGCAGACACTCCATAGCTTTCTACTCGTCCTTGTGTCCCACTGACCAACAGTTGACCTGCAAAAGTGACTGACAACGTTGTTTTTCCTCATTAGGTCAAATGCATCATCCCTCCTCCAGTACGATCCACCTCCTTGTCACTACTGCTCGACCACATCTCTATTGCCATTGCTCTCTGCTTGTAACCACGAGTCAGCAGAGGAATGCTGGTTACAGGATGATTACAGAGCTTCTTCAGGGCCAGTGCTGTTGGTCAGTGTTATTGTTGGCACAGGGTTTGAAGGAAACTTTTTCTTTGGGTTCAAGCTACTGGCTTCTCACTCTCAACATTTTTACCAGGAAAGAGCTAGATAATTACTTTAATAAAATCCAGTCTTGATCTCTCTCAGAAGAACTTAACATTACCTGTCCATTTAAAAGGATGTCCCAATGCTAATGGTAAATAACATTAACCTGAAACGAGCTGAGCTCCTTCTGACCTTAGGGTCTTCTGGGCTGGGGAGCAGACATGGGCGGACCTTGGTCAGCTGCAAAGATGGTGGAGCATTTGACCCAGGTTTTCTTTGACTGGGTCCAGAATGTCACGTGTCTCCTGGGTAAAGTCATGTACCTCTTTAGTTTTTTGATGGGGGTAGCTCAGAAATTACACTTGGCATAGATGATGATACTGTCCTTGTTCCAAGTTGATGTTGTAACTTATTGTAAACGCCCTTAAACACAATGAACCCCCCAGCATCAGGGGCTGTGTCCTGCTTGCATTCTTGCTGTCTAGCACAGCGCCTGGCGTAAGCAAGATGTTCAGGGCCCACTATTGAATTACCAACAGTCTATTTTTCAGAATTAAATGCAGTCTAAGTATATATCAGTCGCCCTCGTGTTTTATGGCCTGCAGCAACACTGGGTGATTTTGCTCTTGCTCTAATGTCTCCCTGTAAAAAGTAGTCACTTGCCCTGAGCACGGCTCAGAATATATCACTCATTAAATTGAGTTCCAGACAAGATTGCAAGGCTATTAGCCTGATGCTCCAAAGTAGCGGGAAGCCTCAAGGGCATATTGTAATTATTCATTTGCTAAATAACACAGAAACACAAAGGCTTAATTACAGTATTTTGCTGCAAAAAAGAATTGCAGTGATTTTCACGTCAGAATATCTCATTAATGAGATTTGCTTAACTGTTATTGGCAATATTCTAAAAGGCCCTTTCGTTTTAAATCATTTTCTAAATTGCTAATGTCATTTGTGGGAGAGGAGAGCTCCCTAAAATCTCTTGCGGAGGTGAAATGTTAGTGATTCAGAAAATTCTCAATGTTAGTTTCTTCCTGAGTGGCAAGACCTGATGGTGCGAAAGAAATGCCTTTTTGACATCTCTCTGTGTCTCCACATCATCCTTATTCAAGTTATTACAAGCATGAAAAATCTAAATGTAAAAAAATGAGTTTAAGTGTGATAATTCTTTCACCAAGAGTTCACAAAGGTGAGTACACTGATGGTCAAGTGTGTGCCTTTGTGTAATTAACATCTCCGGGCCCAGTCTCCTCATCTATAATGTAACTAGGTTCATTCATCGATTCAGCAAATATTTCTTGAATGCTCCAGGCTCTCTTCCAGGCACGAGGAATGCAGTAGTAAATAGGCCTAGGCTAGCTCCTGACTTCCAGGAGTTTATATTCTAGCAGAAAAAAACCGACAATAAGCTTGTAACTGAATCTACCATACCTGATATACTTCAAGCTGGGAATAGTTTTTTTAGGCAAATGAAATGTGATAATTCAATGGCGAGATACTTGGGAGTTCCCACATTCGTCCCCAGCACTTATTCATCTTATACCTGGAAATTTGGGCTCTTTGACCCCCTTCTTCCGTTTCTCCCATCCCCCACTCCCCCAATCTGTTCTCTGTTTCTGAGTTTGGTTTTTTCAGATCCACATCTAAGTGGAGTTATTCAGCCACGAGAAAGGAGGAAATCCATTCATTTGCGACTACTTGGATGAACTCTTTGTGGTTGCTGTTGTGTCCCTTTCTTCTCATTTACTGATGAAGTCAAGTCAGGTGTTCTGGTGTGAGGTAGGAGCTGTACCACCTTCCCAAGGTTATTTCATGAAAACTGCTGACTATTTAAACTTAATAATGTCAAATTTCTGATAAATGGGTTTGTTAACAACTTCCTTAAAAGTGAATGCGTTTCATTGTTTCCACTGAAAAAGGGGCAATGTAAGGGAACGGGTCTAGCACATTTGCACTGATTTATTTCTGCTCTGTGAATTCAGAGTGTAAAGCACCTTGCTTCATAATCCCTTGACAGACTAATAGATGAGAAGCAGATTTTTAAAACGGAGAGTTGATATGGTTAGAAAGCTATTAACTTTCTCCCACTCCAGTATCATGGAACAAGTAAGCCACGGGGGTACCTGTCTTTCAAAATAATTAAACTTCCAAATTAGGTTTTTGGTTTAAGAAAGATCTGATTTAATCATTTTATTAAGCTGAAGTCTGTAACTGTGAATGGTTGGAGGTCTGGTTCCTGGTTTTTTTGTTTCGTTTTTCTCCTGTATTTCTGGGAACTTGAAAGCATGCATCCAGAAATTACTATGTGCTGAGCAAGTGTCTCCTGCTATACAGAGTTTTTTGATCTGCACAACACTCAAATGAGGTAGGTAGTATTATTACTCCCATTTACAGGAAGGGAAACTGAGGCAGTAATAGTTGAAGTTACCAGTAGCCCTGGGGTTTGAATCTGTGTTCTCATGTTATTCACTGTGCTGTCCTGCTAAATAAATACATAAGCAGATAGGAAGATAGAGAATGGATGTTTGACTAAACCTCAGGCAGCAAAGGCCAGAATCTTTGGTGGAGGGGATGAGTGGAGTGGCCCTTAATGTTCCAGATCAACTCCTCAGGTCACGACTCTGGGATCCCAGGAACAAACTCCATGGAGGCTCGGGCACCTCTGGCTGTCCTTGGTGCTTCCCTCTTGAAGCTCTTTTTAGGGAGAACTTTTCGTATTTGCTCTCTTGCTTACCCAAGGAGAAGCTCTGCAGGGGTGCTGGTGACAGTGTGACAGTGTATGTCTCAGGTATCAGTCATGGGGATTGTACTACTTTCAGAACAGATGGATCCAGCTGCCCAAGGAATATTTTTAGGATTCTGGCTCTCTCTCTATATATATCTCTGAGCTCTGCCCACTTCTGTGTTGGCTTCCGTTTAAGGCAATTTCCCCATAGGTTGAGACCTAACTATCAGCATCTGTGGGTTATCTTCCACCAGCTAAGCATCCAGGAGAGAATATATAAACAATTCTAGTAAATAGCCCCGTGGATGTCACTTCACGTTCATTGGCCAGGGTTAGGCCATGCCTCCTCCGTCACTGACCACCCCTGAAAAATTCAGAATTGTTTACAATTGTTCACAGTTGTGTGGGATGTCCTCTTTTCTAAAATAAAGTACCCCACCCTCATTATATAAGTCAACAGGTATTTATTTATAGTCCAGTAAGCATCAGTCACCAATAGACCTTCGGTTATGACAATATTAAGGAAACAACTCCACTTGTTTAACGCTTTCTACTCTTCACAACACGCCGGTATGTATTGTCTTCTGTGATGTGGATAGATGGATGTGCCAATTCCCTATTGTGCTGTAACAAATTACCACAAAATTAGTGGCTTAAAACAATGCAAATTTATTATTTTACAGTTTTATAGGGAAGAATCCAATATGGGTCTCATTGGCCTAAAATCAAGATGTTGGCAGGGCTCTATTCCTTCTAGACGCTCTAGGGGCGAACCCCTTCCTTGTTCTTTCCACCTTCTGGAGGCTGCCTATATTTTTTTTCTTCCTGCATCTTCAAAGCCAGCAACAGTGGGTCTCGTCCTTCTCACACCGCATCACTCCAGCTTCCTCTGTCTGCCCTCTCTTCCACATTGAAAAACCTGTGATTACACTGAGATGACCTGGACAATCTAGGATAGTCTCCCCATCTCAAGGTCATCTGCTCAGCAACCTCAGTTCCATCTGCAGCCTTCATTCCCCTTTCCATGTAACCCAGCATGTTCACAGTCCCAGGGTTACGACGGGCATATCTGGGAGGGCCGTCATTCCGCCTATCAGAGTGGGCAGGAACTTTACACAAGACGCCCCAGGGAAGCATGATGATTGCAAAAGGCCACAGGAGTCGGGGACAGACTTGCAATGGCACTGCTGCCCCTGTTTCGTCTCTGCTCTATTTTCTCTTCAAAGTGATGAGAATTTTTTGGTTTCATTTTATGTCATTTTTTAGTAGAAATACTCCAATTGCAACTCTTAAATGAAACAGCTGTCTGGAGGTTGAGGAATTTATGCAAAAGTGAAAGACACATTATTCCTTCTTTTATTTCCATTCGGGAATTGTGTTAGTGTGCAGGTCCCAGGAATTCAGTATCATTTACCGTGCCTTCCAGCTGTGAGCTTTCATCCATGTTTCCCATAAGATTTTCTGTGTAGTCAGTGAAACCAAATTTGCTTTGGGAAACATTTTGCAGCAGCAGTTGGTAGCCAAGACGGGGGTGGCTTCCTAAGTCCTCAGCATTAAAATACAATTTATTTTATCTTTCAATCGCCATTTCTGGAAGGCACAGGCAAGTATAAATCCCAATTTGCTGGTTAGAGCCGAGGACACCCCGTGACAGAGTTAGACTCCTGTGTAATGGATTGCATAGATGGATCTAAATGCAAATATCTTTGTTTCTCCTCTATTCTCTGGATATGAGCCATCACACCAAGGCTTTTTATGAGCTGTATCTTAAGAGCATCTTCAATGGTTATTAAAGTTTGGAGAGCAAGAAGTAGAGAGAAGTCGTAAACAAGAGATCCCAGTTAATGGCGTTTTGAGAATGAGCTATGGTGGCGGGTCTTATTGGGGGATTAGCTCTTCTCTGGATTTACTAGTTATTTATAAGACAGAGAAACAGAATGATTTGTGTCCTTTGACAACTTTTAAGTGTATATTTTCCTCTGAGAGTCTTCTTTTTGCTTTTGTAAGTCAGTCTGCCGTTACAATTGCAGTCAATTTCTCTAAATGCTCCTTTTCTTGGAGACTGAATTAAACGAGAAAGACACAATTTTGTCCAACATTCTTGAAATCGAATGGAAGGCCCTCCTTCTATGCTAGTCAGGTGTCAATCTGAATATTTTCCTTGCAGTTCTGTCTGGAAGGAAAAAGCTACCATTTGTAGCTGGCAAACACCTGCATGGCTGAGCCATGTTAAATATTTTTACTGTTTCTCTATCTAGAGGTGAGGTTGAATGATACCAAAGCATCAGCGGGTGACAGTAGATTCTTCTTCAGTTTTCCTCTCCCCTCCCCTGGTTCTTCGGAATTTGGGGAACTTTTTCAAATGGCCTGTCTCTTTCCAGAGGCATCCTCTTTTAACACTGAGAGTAAACGTGGCTGCCGAAGCCCCTGGGACATGAACCGAGGGTGGAGTTCGTTCTATAGAAGATTGACTGTGAATGTCTGAGGGCAGAATTGAGTCCTTACATCTCTAAGTGCAAGAGCTGTCATGAAATTTTTTGGCTGGGCCAAATGCTATCTTACAGTTAACTAGGTCAGGGACCATGAATATAAACCCCACTACAGGACATTTCAACAGGAAGAGTTCAGATGACTTCTGTTTAATAGAAAGCATGAGGATGGTTTTACAGTCATAGTTGTCTCTGCATTTTCTGCTTCATAGCATAACTATAATTCAGACATTCCCTTCCCCGTGCACTCCGGGGTGTGGTGAGCTCTGCAAACAGCAGTCATCAAAAGAGCAGTACCTCTTATGTCACCTTTGGCCAGGGTCCCTGAGTGGACCTGCATCATTTCACTCTTCCCTCAAGCCAGAGTGTAATAATATATTCCTTTGTGCCTTAAGTTGGGTGGAAATCATCTAAACTCTTAATACTGGGAAGGCACCACGGGTGGATTTTATGCATTAGACTCCTGGGCTGGTCAGCTGTTAGACACCATGTGGCTTGGCTGAAGGATTCCATGGCAGATCTCGCAATTATACATGCAGCTGGTCACATATGTTGAAATACGTACCCACAAGGGGAAAAAACTACCCTGTGGAATTTTTAGAGCATGCACTATCTGGTCTGCACTTGTATAATTCCATTTAATCCTCACAAACACCTGTTGAAGTTGGCATTATCCTTATTTTCATTTTACAGATGTGGAAACTGAAACTTAGAAAGCTGAGTAACATTGCCAAGTCCACACGGCGATTGGGTATTGGCAGATAGCATTAGAACCCAAGTCTGACTTCAGACTCATGCTTTCTGCCACACCCATGTGCTTCCCCCAGGAGGTGAGACTCTCCAGGGCAGGGGATATATATATATATATATGTAACTGGGTCCAGCCTACTCTCTTGCCGTAAACAATGAGAAAAATAAACAGCACGAGTTATTAGGAAAATGTCAGTTAAAACCACAACGAGATACCATCATGCATCTACTGGGTTGCCTAAAATTAACAGACCAACCCTACCAAGTGTTGGCCAGCATATAGAAGTTGGAACTCTCATACGCTGCTTGTGGGAGTGTAAAATGGCACAACCACTTTGTAAAATGGTTTGGTAGTTTCTTAAAATGTTAACCTAATGGAATCCCACAACGTCAAGGACATTATTCTACTTTATGAAGGATCTATGTAAAAAACTTTAAAAAACTCAACTATCTTAATATGCCCTCCATTACAAGACCAAAGAAGAAAACCAAAGCCCAGAAATTCATGGAAGGGTGCAAGAGTGCTTCTACAAGCGATGAGAAGACAGTCGAGGATCAAAGAATATCTGGGGGATGACAACGCCAGGAAAGAGAGAGTATAAAGGTCCCAGTAGGGCGTAGTTATGGACTCCATTGAATCTTCCCTAATAACTCAGAGAGCTGATGGACTCCTACTAGTTACCCTGTATCCAGGAGTAGTTCTGACCCACTGGCCCTGCCTCTGAGCCTGAAGTCCACAGAGGAATCAGTTGTAAAGACCTGCACCAATTTGGCAAAACCTTCCAAACATAATTAGTGCTCATGCTACAGTAAGAGGAGCCGCACCAGAGTCTCCAGCCAGTCAAGCACCGTCAAACGTCTCTCTCTCCCTTCCTCTCAAGGGCAGACTTTCATCCAAAGGTGGAAGACAAGTTTGAAGGGATGAATTCATACTTACTCCGCCACACATCAGATGTTTCTAATTAGCTGTCTAAAAGGCATACAACAATATTTGGAGGACACTTCAAGACACCGATAAAAATGTAAACAGCAGCCATTGGAGGAGATGAAAGAGGTAGCTGTCATCACAACATCTTAATGGGCCAAATAGCAGTTTGATAAATGTGCCCAAGAAAACCATTCTGTCCGCCTGTTCTGGGGCGGGAGGAGGAGAGAGAGAAGCAGAGATAAAAGACTCCAGGACTCAAATATCAGCAACTGAGTGGCCATTTTCACTTGGAAAGATTGTTGCTTCTCCTTGATTAATTGTTATCCTTTTCTTAGAACTTTCTGGCACTCTGAGTTATTGACTTGGCTTCACTGCCATTGTGAGAGCAACATTTAAGAGTTTTCCTTTTAGCTGAACTATTTGCCTGAGAGAATACGTTCCCATTTTAGTAAATTAAAATAGTTCTTCTTTAAGTATTGTATTTATTTTACCCAAAATGGCCTCAGAGAGAAAGATGGTTTCTCTCAGGAATTCGATCAGAGGCATGTAGACTGCAGTGGAAAAACCAGGTCATCACTGAAAGCAGGGCACTGGAGCGAGGTCGGAATTCTTCCTGCTTAGGTTCTGCAAGGGGGCTTACTTTTGGCCTCATTATTATACCTTTTGATTTCATAAGTGCGTCCAGCATATGGCCAATAAATTCTGAGCTTTCTTTACATTAGTTATGACTGGGTTCTGTTCTTCTCAGGGTAACGGTTTCTGTCTGGATCAGAGTCGAAACTATATTTGGACCTCCAGTCAGCATAACACACAAAAGCAAAACCCGACCCATGCACTTTAACAAGAAGCACATTCAAACCCAAAATGCCCCGTTAGTTGTGTTGAATTTTACCAAATACATCAGCAGCTGATCAAGACTAACTGAAACTGAAAGAATGTGAGATTCCCAAAGCGAAATACAATTTATTTCAGTAGGAAACATAAAGTCCTGGAAAAAAATTGCTTTGCTGATAAAGAAAAAAGAAGGTGAATAAATTCTTATCTTCCTTAGCTAAATAATTCTGCCGCATTCTCCTCAGACGGCCCGGGCTGGGTTAAGTGAGACAGAGAATCTTTGCCATAAGTCGGAATTGTTCTATCACTTTGCTATCTGTTTGGCTCATTTTGTTTTCTGAGAAGCTTTAAAAATTAGGATACTATTGCTTTTGAGTTTGAAATTCATTCAGGCACCACTAAGTGAAAATAAAGTATATAGCATTTTAAAAAGAGGACTATGAGTTTGAGTCTGATTTCAACCCCGGTGGAAGGTAAGGTGTTCAGGCCGTGAAGACAGAGGTGGTCATTTGCACGGTGTAGATGAGAGTGTGTCGAATAGAACTGGTATAGAACCAGAATTAGAGTGACGGTTCCGGAGCCTGATTATAACTGCCCAGCCATCCTCCTCCGAAACACCGTCGACACTCCACATCTAGTAAGTTCCTATCCACCCGCAAATGCGAAATTATGTGATGAGGAAGATTGGTTTTATGATGTTCCACACGAATTATTTCTCACCCGAGTTGCCCAAGCCTCAACACGATATATGAAATTAAAGTAAAGTTTTAGATTCCTTTCTGCAGAATTACGTGTTAGAGAAAGTCAAGCTTGAAGTAGCAGTGCTTCCTGGGAGATGGACGTTCCAACTTGTATTCAGCCTTCTGAACTGAGCTGTTTTAGTACTCCTTGAAAAAGCCTTTTCTTTTGTTCTTTTTTCTTATTTTCTTATTGTTATAAATTATTTTTTTCTTACTTTTTTGCACCTTTTGGCATCATTTTCTTTCCCCAAATATTAACTAAAGCACATTGCGGATATAATCACAACATGTGCAGAATAGATGACAATGTATTAGCAACTGATGCCAACTAAGAACCAGCGCTGAGTTTTACAATTTTTATTCCTGTAGGTGCACAGTAGCAATATCGAGACGAGCGTAATCCATGTCTCACATGATACCGTGAAGCCCAAGAGCAGCCCCGACCAACAGAACTTTCTGCCATGATGGTCGTGTTCTATATCTGCACAGCTGAACATGGGAGCTATTGTTTATCTTTTAGCGAGAGGGACTTAACTCACGATTCTCTGACCCAGTTGCTCCCTGTGCCGGCTTTCGATTGCTGAGGTATGTTGATCTCCATTACGTTGGGGAAGTCTTGTGGCCATCATGAAGCGGCATGAAAGGCATCAGTCCAAAGCCCCAGACCCTTTGAATGGTGCCTGGAAGTGATGGAGAGGGCGTCCCTGCCCTGTAATCTGGGCCGAGGGCTGGGATGTGGATGTGCGAGGCGTGTTTAACACCCCGACAGCCACAGCCTCTGTGAAGCTGCCTGACGGGAACACCGCCTGTTGCTATGCTCTGCCCTTGTCTCCGCTGTTAACCATTCTGTGATGTGCTGAGTGAGGATATTCTTATCCCTCTGAAAGAGGGTGAAACCAGGCTGAGATGTAGCGACGCACCTGAGGCTGCGCAGGTGGTTTCTGATGAAATCACATATAACCCGGGAGATAGTTGTGCGGTGAGGACTCCTGTGATTACAAATGACAGAAAACCCGACTCTCAGTGGCTTGATTAATAACAATAATTAGAGGGTCATGGAACTAAAAACCCCAGTCACCCAAATGAGTTGAAAACTGTCCACACAAAAAACTGCACACAGATGTTTATAGCAGCTTTATTCATAATTGCCAAAACTTGGAAGCAATCAAGATGTCCTTCAGTAGGTGGGTGGATAAATAAAACATGGTCCATCCAGACAATGGAATACTATTCAGTGCTAAAAAGAAATGAACTATCAAGTCGTGAGAAGACATAGAAGAGCCTTAAATGCA
This sequence comes from Equus quagga, assembly GCF_021613505.1. Taxonomy (NCBI): domain Eukaryota; kingdom Metazoa; phylum Chordata; class Mammalia; order Perissodactyla; family Equidae; genus Equus; species Equus quagga. The sequence continues at coordinate 68,110,918 of NC_060281.1, read as the reverse complement.
TGTCACTAAGTGAAAGAAGCTGATCTGAAAAGGCTACATAGTGTATGATTCCAACCATACGACATTTTGGAAAAGGCAAAACTATGGAGACAGTAAGAAGGCGAGTGGACGCCAGGGCTTAGCGGGGAGGAATGAGCAGGTGGAGCACAGAGGGTTTATAGGACAGTGAAACTGCTCTGTGTGATATTATGATGGTAGATACATGTCATTGTACATTTGCCAAAACTCATAGAACATACGAGAGTGAACCCTGTGGCCTTTGAGTGACAACGATGTGTCAGTGTAAGTTCATCAGTTGTAACAAATGTACCATCTGGCACGAGATGTTGATAATGGGGGAGGCTGTGCATGTGTGGGGGCGGGAGGTATATGGGAAATCTCTGTACTGTCTGCTCAATTTCGTTGTTAACCTAAAACTTCTCTAAAAGTAAAATCTATTAAAAAAATGAAAAAGAGGCATACTGGGTCCAGAATCTCAAATGTTTACATCAGGACCAACTTTCTCACCATCTCTTGGCTCTGCCTCTTTCCGTGTGGGCTTCATCTCTGGCAGACTTTCATCATGACCCAACCTCTAGCAGCTCCAGGCTCAGCTCCCTAGAGCTCTAGGTCCCAGAAGGAGAGAGAGGTGCTCTCTACCTACAATTCCTAAACGTTTCTTTTAACGTCTTGCACATGATGCTCTGCCCCCATAGGCTCTCACAGGCATCTCTGCCCAGGTGGGTGGTCTGCTCTGATGGGCTGGGCAGAGGCCACGTGCCCCCTCCTGCACTTGGGGAGTGGGGTCAGCCCCACCCACACTATGTGGAAGAGAGCCGGCCTAGGGTTGGAAGTAGTGGGGAGCCAGCTCACGTACCCAGCGCATGTGCCTGACCCATGATTTGTAAACGGCAATACTTTTAGGGTAGCACAGTTTCATGGCCTGTACCTGCCTCCAGGCCGGAAGAATCTGTCTCCAGGTGCTCAGGAACTGTTTGCTTATTGTGAATGAGGCTAAACAGAGACTTGAGCTGTGTAGGAAGATCATAGCGGTGAGTTTCTATAGGAATCTGGACAGATGCCTTGAAAGGAGGACCTGTCAATTATGCTGTCCATTTGGAGGTGGTGCTTGTAATTAAAAACATGGTCTAGTGACAATTTGATTAGTAAGTGACTAGTTTGTAATTTCTAAATTATTTTCAAAATGTCCTCTTGGAAAGAAATAAAAACTTATGCCTTAGCAGAAAATCTATTGGCAAGTTCCCTCCTGCAATCACTGTGACTTCTCAAGGACCGGTGTATTTTAATTATTGCTGTGTAGGGAGATGGACGTTTCACTATGGTGTAGGGAAGTCTTCTGGTCAGATGGCTGGGAAAATAATTAGAAGGACAATGAATACAAATTTCATTTAAATGAGGCTATTGAGTAGAAGCTTGACATTTCACTATTTAGCATTATTAGTTATATGTGTAACAAACCATTGCACTAAAAACAGAATGGTGATAAATCAGCTAGTGTAATTTAAAACATTCCATTTACTCTGAGTGTAGTTTGCAGCTCCCCTCTCTCGCTAATCAGTCTGTTAAGCATTATAGGCATTCTTGGCTCGTGGCGTTTAATCACATTTTGAATGTGATTATCAGCATGTATTAGCCATAAGCGGCACGACTTTCCAACAGAGAAATGACTGAGATTAGGCCATCTGTGTGCAATATCTTTTGACTCTGATGTAAACACCAGCCTGGCTGATCCCGGGGTAGAGGAGCTCAGAGGGTTGAGGGTTCGGATGAATTCAGGCAGATTTTAGTTGCTGAGTTGATTCTCTTAGGAGAAAGAGGAGTCCTAGGGAGGCATTCATTGCTGCAGAAGCGCAAGGCTGTCAGGGCGGCTTGGCTTTGAGGTCCTGTCCTGATGCTCTGGGTCCTTTGCTGCTGAGAAGGAGTTAGCACAGGCACCTGACTGGTTCCGGAGGAGACTGGATGGCAGAGCACAGGCTCCTTAGTGGATTCCTGGGAAGGTGCGTGCCGTCCTCGGCTTTAAACTCCCCAAAATGTCTGGTTAACGTTTGAAGACTTTCACCTGCACCTCTCCCTGCCCTGACTATTTGGGGTTGAGATTTCTTCTATTCTGCATGAACAGAGACAAATATGTTATTTGGAATTAATTAATATCTCTGATATGTTTGGAATATAACTCCATTATATTGGAATTAAGCCATCTAGATCCTCTGTGTTTTACTTTTATTTGTCCACCAGCATGGGAACCGCAATGACAAAGAGTTTGGGATGGGAGCAGGAGGGCTGGCCACACAAAGATGTAGGAAATCAGAGTCATCTTGTCCTGTACCTGGATACCTCTGTGGCTCAGATCAAAATACCAGATGACAGAGTGGTCTAAGGAGGAATTCAGGGTCAGGATTTTCTGGGATGTTTTGGGGACATTTGCTTTTTTTCTCCGTTTCCGTTTGAAGCTGGAATTCATAGATTAGTTTGGGCTGGAGGGTTGTAAATACCTGAGATATCACTCTGCCCGAAGGTGGACAAGGATGCTCCTGAAACGTTAGAGCACAGACACAGCAGTTTTCATCTATTCTCCATTAGTGGATTTCTGGAACACCGGAGAAGGACTCCATCAGAGGGAAGGTGTGACAAGTCTCATGGCCCTGTCAGAACTGTTGCAAATGGAAGGAGCTTGTGCCCACTAGGTGTCAACACCCTGCTTTTGACTGGTGGGTCCCTCGGAGTGTATGCAGATTCTCTGTTTGATTCTGTGGCAGCAGAACAGTAAGCCCCAAACTGGACGCAGTTCTAGTCCAGAGGTGACGTGGTATAGCAGAATGAACTCTGAAGTCAGAATAGCTTGGGATCTTGGTTCAACTACTTATTGACTGTCATACCTTGGGCATGTCCCTTAACTTTTCTAATCCTGTTTCAAATTTTGTGTCATTTGACAGTGATAGTAACTTCCTCAGTAATATCCTTTTGGGATATTATTGAAAAATGCATCTGACCCAGTTCCTTGGACGGTACTCAAGGTAGTGACTTAAAACTCTAAGTGTCAGGGCCATGGTCAGAGTATAAACTGCACCTGACTGGGGAAGCCTGCACTTCTCTCAGCTCTCGTTCTTTCAGTGGTTGAAATGCATCTTGCTTATAATTTACTCTAATGGTCAATCAGAAGGTCTTAGATCTCTGCACCCAAAGAAGGACCAAATTTGAGAATGCCCTCTGGAAAATGCAGTCAATGCTTAGATTGTGCAATATTTACCAAACGGACTCGGACCACTGATGGACGGGATCTCCTGGGTTTTCGTGCTGGGGGATCCGCAGGGCAGCCCTTCCCCCTCCCCCGCCTCCTACATGTCTCATTCCACCTGCAGCTTTGTGTAGGGGTGTGTATGTATGTGTGCATATGCGCATGTGCGTGTGTGCATGTAGGTTGCTTGGACATGAAAAGCCATTGCTATCTCAGTACCTTTGTTCTTGCTGTTCCATGTCTCAGACCTTGAGATCTCAACTCAGATATCACACCCTCAGAGAAGCTTCCCTTACTACTCTATCTAAACTATTCTTCTCTCCTTGACGTCTTTGTCTTTGCGTTGTCTCTGTATCAGCAAAATAGACTAGTTTATGCTCAGGTGTCAAACAACCTTAAAATCTCAGTGGCTTTTTTGTTTTTTTTAAAGATTTTATTTTTCCTTTTTCTCCCCAAAGGCCCCTGGCACATAGTTGCATATTTTTTTTAGTTGTGGGTCCTTCTAGTTGTGGCATGTGAGGTGTTGCCTCAGCGTGGCCTGATGAGTGGTGCCGTGTCTGCCCCCAGGATCCGAACCAGCGAAACCCTCGGCCGTGGAAGCGGATCATGCTAACTTAACCACTCGGCCACGGGGCCGGCCCCTCAGTGGCTTTATATGACACATATTTATTTGTCATTCACACCATCGGGCTGTCTCAGGTCAGCCACATGACTCTGATGGCCATCGTTGCCCAGGAGGCTGAAGGGGTAGCCACCATTTTGGATGTCACCAATCTTGGGAGGGTCTTGTACTGACAATGAAATGCTCCTGTCTGCACTTGAGACCCATCACTTCTGCTCATGAAGCAGTCAGAGAACCGACTACAGGGGACCCCACCACAGGGGCAGGAAGCGCACTCCTGTTGTGTGCTGAGAAGGCTGGGAGCTCGAGACTATCACCTCACCATCTACTAATTCTCTCCTTTATTTCTCCTTTGTGCATTGCTTGTCTCCTCCCAGTAGACTGTAAGGAGCAGGGGCCATCCTTGCCTTGTTCACCACTGTCTATTCAGTGCCCAGAACAGTCTGCTGTTCAGCATTGACTGTGTGTCAACTGGATGTGTGTCTGCCCAAGGTACATGCTTATGCAGGACTGACGTTGGTGATTGTGTGTCTTCGGTGTCTTGTTTCCTCATAGGTGTGATGACCTAGAGTTTCTAGGACAGTTCTAACTTCAAACATTATGCTCCTTTAATAAGATGACACCTAATAGGCCATGTGTTCTGATTCTGTATTCAGAGAGCATGGTCTCCAGACTCTAATCCCCTCATTAGAGTGAGTCGGTCAGCCTAGATCAGAAAGAGGACACGTCTTTGCTTTGGACTCAACAGAGTTTTCAAAGACACTGGCTCCCGGGGCTCTGACCTTGGATGTTCAGGGCTGAAGTAGAAATTGACTCTTTGTTGAGGTGTTGGGCCTGAGACCGGCACCCCCAGGAGGCTGTGTTCATTTCCTGGTGCACTCTTGACCCTCCTCTGTGGTGACAAGTGGGGAGGAAAATGGGGGCATGCTCACAACGGTAAAGGTCTGTCTCCCCAGTGGCCATCAAATGGCCCATGGTCCCTCATTAGTGTAGTGTGGGCGGAGTCAGGCCAGCTCAGCCATCAGAAGGGACGTGACCTTTCATTCTGAGGCCCATTAGTGGTCTTTGTCCTCCAGGGCCTGGCCTGGCACTGACTCCCATCCAGATTTTGTCATTACTTGGAGTGCTTGTCATGTCTGAAAATGCACTACTGATGCTGTCTCTGAAAACCATCTTTCCCAGCTCTGTCGATGTGTTCCGGAACACAGAGGGAACTCATTTCCCTTCCCTGGGACCCAGAAAAACAACCACTCAAATAATGAACATGGAGGCCATTTCTTTTGTTTTCATGTCGTCTAACTGGACCCATGAGCAAGTCTTAAGGCACAAGAGAGAAACACGTCACTTTTTATCACTATTTGCCATCACCTCATGCATGCATTTACTCATAATTGCTCAGTTAGAATAACTTTTCCCTCATCAAACTATTGCTGGTGAGGATATGGGCACAATTCCACAGAAAATGTTTCAGGACTGCTTGAATTGACCTAATCGGCAAAGGAGAAGTAAAAGAAATTATATCCACACAGTTCTTTCTAATTGCATGGTTAGATTGAAGTACTTTAGAATACTTATCCTAGGCCAGCAGTTTGCAACTTGGGAGCATTTTGTCCCCAAGAGGACATTGGGCAATGTGTGGATACCTTATTGGTTGTCACACTGGGATGTTACTGGCATTCAGTGGATAGAAGCCAGGAAAGCTGCTGACCATCCTACAATGCCCAGGACAGTGGCCTTTACAACAAATAGTTATCCCGTCTACCATGTCAATAGTGCCCGGGTTGGGAAACTCCATCCTGTAAGAATGAGTTTGAGACTTTTGTAATTAACACAATGAGCCCAGCAGGAGATGTGACAGAATTATTGGGTTTTTGTTAATTAGAGACAGAGTGTTTCATTTCTTCTGAAGCAGAGCTCGTCACTTAGGACTATTTACACACTTTGGGTTTACAAGAGCCAGCAAATCCTTTCCATTGAATTTCTGCCCAGATGAGAAGTGTTGCCAAGACCTCAGGTTAATTGAACATTTTGAGAATTCTGATTTGATTTTGACTCAAATGGTATTCAGATTGCTATTCCACTGGTGGGCTAATGGTTGCTCCCTCACTCAATCCTCAGGGTTCCTGGGGCTGGAGGCACTGGTTACGTTTGTCTTTGTAGCTCTTGCTCTTAGAGGATGCACAGGACATGTCCTCTGTGTGAACTAGTTTTTAAATAGTTCATTTGTGCTCTTTCTCCTGAATATATGTGTGTATGCACGCACGCATATATGTATCTGTGCATGCATGTATGCGTCATGTGTGCACACAGGCACGTGTATGCATGCACATGTGTGCATGCGTGTGTATATATATGAATGTGTGTGCATGCATGTGTGCATGTGTATGAATCCATGTGTATGCATGTATGTGTGTGTTATGTATATATATTTTTCTTTTGGTCTTGTATTTAATTTCTGTCTTTGCTCTAGTGACATTTAAGTCACCACTGGTTATTACTGGTATTTCTATGGTGTCATGTGCTTTGGTTTTCTTGGAGAAAGCTGGGACCCCTGTGGCTTGTGACCCGCCGTGGGAAAGGTCACCTTCACTCTCCTTGGCAGTGTTCAGTCAACTGTAACAAGACCTGACTTCAGAGCCTTCGAATTCCACTGCTGCCTTGCTGATGGACATCCAGTCGAAGTCACTTTGTCTAGGCTGTGATGACTGTTCCCGTATTGTCACCTTCAGTGGCTCACTCTAATTTTTGAGACTGACAAATATTTCTTGAGCACTAATTGCCTCACAACACCATGGGGGATTTGGCAATGGACTTGGTCTAGTCTTTGCTTTCAAGAAGTTGAACACGCAGCCTCAGTAGACTCTCAGATCTCCAGCACCAGAGAGTGAGCTGACTCAAGGACAGGGCCCAGGTCTTACAGCCGCCCTCTGTGCTGGGGCTGGGTACTCTTTAGGTGCTTAATAAATGCTCCAGGAGAATATTGTTGCGCCAGAAGCATGGAGACCAATGAAAGGCAGGGACAAACCTCATGCTTGGCTACTCGAGATTTCAGGATCCTGGCTTTGCCCTTGTAAACCTCTCCCAGACAAAGGAAATCTCTGACTCTGTTAAGGGACAGTGGGCATTAACTTGTCTGCCAAGAGTCTGAAATCCAAAGAAGAAGATTTGGGCAGATGACTGATGGGCAGTAAGACCAAGACAGGGACAGGGATGTGGGCAGTGGTGAGTTCCTAGGCCAGGACTAGAAATTTGAGCTGACAGGAAGATGAAAGGAAAACATGTGGCGGTGACTTTACTCTGACTTTCACAGCCGAGCTATTCGTTCACGCACTTGTTCTTGATATGTTTATGGAGTGCCTCCCATGTGCCAACCACTATTGGAGGAACAGCGGCAGGCATAATAGATACAGTTTCTGCCCTCAGGACATTCTCCATCAGGGGTGGGGCACAGAATAAAAGTGGTAAATAAGTAAAATATATAGTATGTTAGATGTTAAGTTCTCTGCAAAAAAAACCCAAAACAAAACAGGGATGGAGGATGGGGAGTACCAGCCCGGATGAGGGAATTTTAGGTGAAGCCTTCAGGGAAGACCTCACTTAGAAGGGGCCATTTCAGTGAAGAGCTCCTTATCAGGTGTATGATTTGCGAAATTTTTCTCCCATTCTGTGGCTTGTACTAGTAGACTTTTATATATGTTTTCTGGGTAGAACTGACAAGGGGTTACTGATAGTTTGATGTGAGCTGCTAAGGAAAGGGAAGGGTCAAAGATGGCCAAAGTTTTAGGCTGGAAGGATGGAGGGGCCGTTAACTGAGATGCAGATTATAGGAAGAGCACATGGTGGGTGGAGGTGGTGGAGAGGGGATTTCAGTCTTGGGCATTTTAAGTTTGAAATGCAGGTTAGACACGTAAATGGAGATGTAGAAGAGACAACTGGATATAGGTTTTTGGAGCTCATGGGAAATTTCTAGGCTGCAGGGATGAATTCCATGATTCTTGAACCTTTTAGCTCCATCTCTTTGTCCCCCTCCACTGAATACCCCAAAGCAATGGCAGTGAGATGCTCGTGCTCATTTATCTGAGCACACTTTTGACCCTGCCTTCTCCAGCCAGCCCATCTTGGGCCTAGTTGTTGCCATCTCAGCTATGAATGAAGCCTGTGCCATCTAATTGTTAGAGTTTCCTGAATGGAAACCTCAGTGTCAGCCTTTGTGCATGAAGATGTTGCTCCTGAGATGCCAGGGCAAGTCAGGAGTGGGAATGCATTGTTACTCATCTCAGATGCAGCTGCTAGTTGGTCCCCTGGTGACCAGTGTAGTCTGCAGATAGCTGAAGTTTTGGTTGTCCTCCAAGGCCTCTGTGGAGAAGCTGGCTAACCAGCATGCACAGGGCATGGAACTGGTACTCTGGCCTCCTTTGTGGCTGTTCTTATCTGGAGAAGCCAGTCTGCCCTCTAGGCAATGAAGGCACCGTGGTAACCGAGGCTCTTCCTAATGCCGAGGGTCTGCTTCACGTGGAAGCAGAAACGTTTTGCGAAGTCGAGGGCTCTGTGTAAGGGTCCTCCTCTTTCCTGCCCTCATTGTTTGTGCTACCATGTTTGAGATAGGTTCTCAATAAAAGGGAAATCCATGAATCAGTGACGGGGAGTTACAATCAGGTCTGAGTCCTCAGAGCAGGGTGTGGACCCTGGCTCCCCTAAGCCTTGATTTCCTCATGTCAATGAGGCTGTTCACCAACCTTCCTGGTGCTTAACCTTCTGGGCAAATGGTGCAATTGCGCTGCTGGCTCCCTTGTGGTCAGATGAGGATGTGACTGCACTGACCAATGAGATTGTAGCAGAACTGGTGTGCATCACTTCCGGGTCAGGGCTTCCCTGGCCACTGTGGAGAACCTCCAGGGCTCCTCTTACCTTTGGGCCAGACCAAGTGTTATAGATGTGCACAGGGGCACCATTTGTGCAAAACCCGGGTGAAGGAACACACACATTTGTTCATTTTCAGGTGCATTGAACATCTGTGCCAGATTAATAAAGAAACTGATAATAATACCATTGATCTGCAGGGAGAGGTGAGTGATCTGGGGTACATCAGAGGGAGTGGAATTTTCACTCTATAACATTGTATACTTTATGAACTTTTAATCATATGAGAAAATATTATTTATTCAAAGTTGCATTAAATTAAATCAAAATGCAGATTTCCCAGTTCCTGGCTCAGACAGACCCAAAAACATCCACCCCAGGGGCAAAGAGTTAAAGACTAATGCACATCCTTTGTGGTTATCATCAGGATCTGTCACATTCTTTCTTAAGTCAATGAGCACAGGTTTATCTTTTCACGTTAGGGGACTTAGAAACAGCATATGCTTACAAGAGATATTTAAGTTATTATGCATGATAAGATCTTTCATTTTGGATAATTAAGGGGAAAATAAGAGAGGGACAACCCGGAAAGGCTCATATAGAGAACCAGTATAAGACGATTTCTGTGCTTCCATTTCCTGGAAGGGTTTGGGATGTTGTCAAGGAGAAAGGGAGACAGAAGAAAACCCATGTGATGGGGTCAGTTGTCTTAGCTGTTCCCAGACTTGTCGTGGTGATTTCCACAGAATGAAGTGAGCGGAAAGTTAGGACGAGCTGTGAGTATGAGAAATGGTGGTGTATTTGGCAGCTGGGAAAACCGAAGCCCCCAGACATTGGCTCCTTATCAAGATTTACTGTTTCTGGCTCTGGAGAAGCGTGGGCTAAGCAGAAACAAGGTCACTCCAACCAACCTGTGAGGACGATTCCGCCTTACTAGAAAAAAGAAGAAAAAGAAGCCAAAATAATGTTCCTGTCATTGCAAAAGAGGGGTAGTGGTTTGGTTTAAATATTCTGAGATGAATTTGGCGTCAGATAGGGAACTTCTCAGCATTTCTGATCAAAGTACGATGTTGAGATTCAAACAACAGCTGCGCAATCCACCGAACCACAGAGAACTACAATGGTAGCTTTCTGTTTTTGAATACAGCATTTCCAGTTTACAGGAAACTGCAGACTAGAGTATATCAGACACTCATGTTTGAATGACCTGTATCGTATCTTCATATTTCACTTCTTCATATTTCACTAAATCTTCACATTTCTTCACAAAATCTTCATATTTCACTAAATATTCTGTGGTTTCTTTAAAGAAATAAGACATAACAGAGGCAGTTGAAGCCTTAATGTACCGTTCTCTGATTGCATTCTCTTCTCTCCTTCCCTGGAATTACTGTATTTCTAAATAGAAAGCTATCATCCCAACTCTCTATGTGTGTATGTGTGAATATATGTGTATTATCCAAAACACCAGAAGGAAGGAGATTGGGGCCGAGGTCAGCCGTCCACACCTCCTGCATGAGTTTTACCTGTCAATGGCATCACTTGGCGAAGCATGACCTTACATCTGGCTGACTCTACTCTACTCCCGGGGACTGCCCAGGCATCCTACACTGTAAGACATAGAGGGTTGAGGACCTGAGATGCCCTGACTGTGGAAAGTGCTGGCTTCAGCATCAGCATCTTGGCCTCATTCATCCCTAATGTTTCCTACTGACTCCCACCCCATGTCTTTATCTGGTATATGTGCTATGATATTTTCTCTAAGTTTGTTGTTTGCCTTTTTCTTTTCTTTCTTTCTTTTTTTTAAAGATTGGCATGTGAGCTAACATCTGTTGGCAATCTTCTTTTTCTTCTTTTTTTTTTGTTTTTCTTCTTCTCCCCAAAGCCTCCCAGTACATAGTTGTATATTCTAGTTGTGGGTCCTTCTGGTTGTGCTGCTGTTTTGTTTTCTTGGTGGTATTTTTCAAAGACCAGAAGTTTTAAATTTTGATGAAGTCCAAGACATCATTTTTTGTGATTCTTACATTTAGCGTTTTATCTAAGAAACATTTTCTATAGTCACGTTTGCCAACGATTTGTCATGTATTTTCTTCTAGAAATGTTTTAACTTTACAAGATTGTATGTAGCTATGTGATACATTGTGTGTTACCTTTTACCTATGGTGTAAGTTAAGGACAGCATTCACTGTTTGCTTGTTAATACAGATATCCAGTTGATGCAGCAGCATTTATTGAAAAAGCTTCCTTTTCTCTGTTGAATTGTCTCGGTACCTTTGTCAGAGATTAAGACCATACATATGTGAGTCTATTTCTGAATGCTGTTGATGAATATATTAACCTTTTTCCAATTATATCTTGAGTGTTGTTACTTTAGAGTAAGCCTTGAAATCAGGCAAGCTACGTCCTCCAACTTTGTTCTTTTAAAAAAAAATGTTTTGGTTATTCTAGGTTGTTTGAATTTCCATGCAAATTGTAGAATCAGCTTGTCAATTTCGACCAACAGTCTGCTGGAATGTCGATGTGGATTACTTTGAATTTATAGATCAATAAAGGAGAATTAACATCTTAATGACACTGAGGTCTTCCATCTGTGAACATGGTACATCTTTTTACTTATATAGGTTTTCTTTCATTTCTCTCAGCAATGTTTTGCAGTGTCCAAATCTTGAATGTTTCTGTTAGATTTATTCCTAGGTATTTTATGTTTTAGACCTAGTGTAATTTTCTGTTAATTTCATTTTCCAATTGGCTGCTGAAAGTATGTCTAACTGATTATTATTTTTCATTTTGTTTTGTTTTGTTTTATTGAGGTTATAACAGTTTATAACATTGTGAAATTTCAGTTGTACATTATTATTTGTCACTTGCCATATATATGTGCCCTTTTACCCCTTATGCCCACCCCCCAACACCCTTCCTCTCTGGTAACTACTAATCTGTTCTCTTTGTCCATGTATTTATTTATCTTCCACATATAAGTGAAATCATATGCTGTTTGTCTTTCTCTGTCTGGCTTATTTCACCTAACTTAATCCTCTGAAGTTCCATCCATGTTGTTGCAAATAGGACGATTTTGTCTTTTTTATGACTGAGTAGTATTCCATTGTATATATATATACCACATCTTCTTTATCCTTTCATCAGTCGATGGGCACTTGGGTTGCTTGCACGTCTTGGCTATTGTGAATAGTTCTGCAATGAACATAGGGGTGCATAAGTCTTTTGAATTGTTGATTTCAAGTTCTTTAGATAAATACCTAGTAGTAGGATAGCTGGGTTGTATGGTATTTCTATTTTTATTTTTTTCAGAAACCTCCATTCTGTTTTCCACAGTAGCTAAGTTTGCATTCCCACCAGCAGTGTATGAGGGTTCACTTTTCTCCACATCCTCCTCAACATTTGTTATTTTTTGTCTTGGTAATTGTAGCCATTCTAACAAGTGTAAGGCAATATCTCATTGTAGTTTTGATTTGCATTTCCCTGATGATTAGTGATGTTGCACGGCTTTTCACGTGCCTGTTGGCCATCTGTCTATCTTCTTTGGACAAATGTCTGTTCACATCCTCTGCCCATTTTTTGATCAGGTTGTTTGCTTTTTTGTTGTTGAGTTGTGTGAGTTTTTTATATATTTTAGAGATTAACTCCTTGTTGGATGTATGATTTACAAATATTTTCTCCCAGTTGGTGGGTTGTCCTTTTGTTTTGTTCCTGATTTCCTTTGCCTTGCAGAAGCTTTTTAGTCTGATGAAGTCCCATTTGTTTATTTTTTCTTTTGTTCCCCTTGTCTTAGTAGACATAGTATTCAAAAAGATCCTTCTAAGACTGAGGTCAAAAAGTGTACTGTCTATATTTTCTTCTAAGAGTTTTATGGTTTCATATCTTACCTTCAAGTCTTTAATCCATTTTGAGTTGATTTTTGTGTATGGTGAAAGATAATGGTCTACTTTCATTCTTTTGCATATGTCTGCCCAGTTTTCCCAACACCATTTGTTGTAGAGGCTTTCCTTTCTCCATTGGGTGTTCTTAGCTCCTTTGTCGAAGATTAGCTGTCCATAGATGTGCAGTTTTATTTCTGGGCTTTCAATTCTGTTCCATTGATCTGTGTGTCTGTTTGTATACCAGTACCATGCTGTTTTGATTACTGTAGCTTTGTAGTCTATTTTGAAGTCAGGGATTGTGATGCTTCCAGCTTTGTTCTTCTTTCTCAGGATTGCTTTAGCTATTCGAGGTCTTTTGTTGCCCCATATGAATCTTAAGATTCTTTGTTCTATTTCTGTGAAGAATGTCGTTGGGATTCTGATTGGGATTGCATTGAGTCTGTAGATTGCTTTAGGCAGTATGAACATTTTAACTATATTTATTCTTCCAATCTATGTGCATGGAGTATCTTTCCATTTCTTTATGTCATCATCGATTTCTTTCAATAATGTCTTATAGCTTTCATTGTATAGGTCTTTCACTTCCTTGGTTAAATTTATTCCTAGATATTTTGTTCTTTTTGATGGGATTGCATTCTTGAGTTCTCTTTCTGTTAGTTTGTTATTAGAGAATAGAAATATGACTGATTTTTGTAAGATTATTTTATACCCTGCAACTTTAATGTAGTTGTTGATTATTTCTAATAGTTTTTTGATGGGTTCTCTAAGGTTTTCTATATATAAAATCATGTTGTCTGAAAACAGCAAGAGTTTCATTTCTTCCTTGCCAATTTGGATAACTTTTATTTCTTCTTTTAAACAAGAGATCCTCATTTCTTTCTTTCTTTCTTTCTTTTTTTTTTTTTTAAAGATTGGCACCTGGGCTAACAACTGTTGCCAATCTTCTTTTCTTGTTTTTCCTGCTTTTTCTCCCCAAATTCCTCCAGTATATAGTTGTATATTTTTTCAGTTGTGGATCCTTCTAGTTGTGGCATGTGGGATGCCACCTCAGCATGGCTTGATGAGCAGTGCCATGTCCATGCCCAGGATCCAAACTGGCGAAACCCTGGGCCACCAAAGCGGAGTGTTCAAACTTAACCACTCGGCCACAGGGCCCACTCCTTTTTATTCCTTTTCTTCCCTAATTGCTCTGGTCAAAACCTCCAGTACTATGTTGAATAGGAGTGATGAAAGTGGGCACCTTATCTTGTTCCTGTTCTCAGAGGGATGGCTTTCAGTCTTCCCCCACTGAGTACGATGTTGGCTGTGGGTTTGTCATATATGGCCTTTATTATGTTGAAGTACTTTCCTTCTATACCCATTTTATTGAGAATTTTTATCATAAATGGATGTTGGATCTTGTCAAATGCTTTCTCTGCGTCTATTGAGAAGATCATGTGGTTTTTATTCCTCATTTTGTTAATGTGGTGTAGCACATTGATTGATTTGCGGATGTTGAACCATCCCTGTGTCCCTGGAATACATTCCACTTGATCATGGTATATGATCCTTTTAATGTATTGCTGTGTTCAGTTTGCCAATATTTTGTTGAGGATTTTTGCATCTACGTTCATCAGTGATATTGGCCTGTAATTTTCCTTCTTTGTGTTGTCCTTGTCTGGCTTTTGGTTCAGGGTGATGTTGGCCTCATAGAATGAGTTAGGAAGTGTTCCTTCTTCTTCAATTTTTTGGAGTAGTTTGAGAAGGATAGGTATTAAATCTTCTTTGAATGTTTGGTAGAATTCTCCAGAGAAGCCATCTGGTTCTGGACTTCTATTTGTTTGGGAGGTTTCTTTTATTATTGTTTCAACCTCTTTACTTGTGATTGGTCTATTCAGATTCTCTATTTCTTCTTGGTTCAGTTTTGGGAGATTGTATGAGTCTAAGAATTTATCCATTTCTTCTAGATTGTCCAACTGATTATTTTTTAAGCTTGTATCCACAACCTTGCAAACATGTATATATTTTTAAATTTTAGTAACTGTTTGGTAGATTATCTGAGATTTTCTATCACCTGTAAATAGGGACAATTTCACTTCTTTCTGACCTCCAGGCCTATTTTCCTTATTTTATTTTATTTTGCTATTTTTTTTTTTTTTTGCAGTGGTTAAGATCTCTAGAACAATGTTGAAATAAAAGTAGTGCAAGTGAATATCCTTGCCATTTCTGATCTCAGGGCAAACAACTCAGTCTTTCATCATGAGTGCAGTGCTTACTAGGATTTCACATAACTGTCCATTGCCCATTTGGGGGGCCCCATCCCATCCCTATTTTCTTAAGGCATTTCTCATGGATGGCACTAGGTGTAGGGCCATTTCTAAGAAACCAAGAGAAAGGTCACCGTAGAATTCAGGCAGACTTGTCAAATTTCCCGTATTCCCGTGAACCATCCCTGGCTCTGGAAAATTTCCACTCTTGGCTGATAAAGCAGATCGTTCTAACTGATGATTATAAGGTCCCGCTCTCTCTCTGAGGGGGAGAAGAGCTTGCAGATGGAAGCAGTAAATTGTACCATAAGCTGCCCAGGCAGTAGGAAACCTAATGGGACAGAACATAGTCTAATCTCAGGGGGGACATGCCTCCACACTGTGATTTGATGTCCATATCAGAGTTTTCATTCCAGTCTTTCTTGTGAGCCTATTTAATATTTACATTTCAGAGGCAGCCATGTAAAGCCAGCATAATTTCTTTTGGGTAGTGAATCTGGACGGGGTACGATCAGGCTGTCCTTGTTGCCAAAATCAAGCTGGCTCTGACCTACTGTTCTTTTGACATGCCAAGTTTTGAAGATACAGGGTTCCAGAGCATTGGCCTCCACATACGGCTGCATCAGTTTTTATCTTTATGATAATGTGCTGAAAAACCACTGCAAGGAGTAGAGACATGTATATAGCAAAAGGATGCTGCAATTCATTCAGAAGAGAGAGACTTTCCAGGGAGGAGTCATCATTCTGAATTTCCAAATTGGAAAGGGAAGGAAAACTCAACTAAGCGAGGACGCTGGTCAGCTATGACCATTGATTTCTGTGGTGATCATTTTTTCTCCCACATTATAAGCTCCTGAGGGCATAACCATAGTCAAATGTTTATAAAGCTCTCACGGTGCTCAGCACATGGCATCAGACACCCTCAGTCTGAGTCTTCAAATAAGATTTCCTGAGACCCAGGCATGTACTGGAGATGAGTGAACTGGTGGGGTGTAAGAGAAATGAAGGAATACAGAGACTGGTGAGCTAAAGAGCACCTCCTTGTTTAAATACAGAGGCCCCAGTACTGATTGTTTCCATGTAACAATCATGGAAGCAGTTAGGAATGGGAGTCCAGGATGGCCAGAACTGCCAGTTTTTCTAAAACAAGCCAAAATTAATTGGCTATTTTTAAAAAATTTCTTTCTTTATTTCTAAAATTAGTTCAGGCAAACAAACAAAGAGAGTATTTGTAACCTTTGTGGGTGGTTGGTTATCAGTCAATAATACCCCTTTGGAGAGCATGGACTATGTGTTTTTGTTGTCGTGTTTTCGTCTCCACAGCTGCCAGAGCTGCTCCACAATGCTTAGTATGTGGGACCACCTGTGTTTAGGTGTCCTCGTGGGGTGGCTGGCTCTGCTCTTGCAGCATTAGTAAATGTGCCACATGGCCCTATCATAGTACTTTTAATATCCTGTATAGGTGGGACCTGGTCTGCCTGAGACAGTGGGGTCTGTCATCCTCACTGACCAAGATGTTGAAACAGGGCATCTGAGCTGACCCACGGTCAACTAAAAGAAAGATGTAAACAGGTGTGAATCCAGGAAAGTGTGGGACGGCCCCAGGATGTCATTTCAGGCAATGCTGGCAGATGTGAGCTGCCTCCTCCCTGCCCAGCACCTCACACAGCTCACCTTTGAGGATGGTCCTAACGAACTCATGAGAGGAAGTCAATATCCTGAGATAGAGTGACAGATTCTGGAGACTGGACTTCCCTGATATTGGACCTCAATGGTTCTTCCAATTGTAAAGCCCTCTGTGAACGCACATTCTGATGAACTTCTGCAGCCTCCATCAGTAGTTCTCAGCCCGGATATTCTGCCTCCAGGGGCCATTTAGCAATGTCTGGAGACGTTTTTTTGTATTCTCTCTAAGGGTGCGGGGTGTTGCTATTGGCATCTAGCGGGCAGAGGCCAGGCCACGTCAACATCCGACACTGCACAGGACAGCCCTTCACAGCAGGGAACCCTCTGGCCCCAGGTGTCAATGGTACTGAGGTGGACAGAGCCGCTCCAGTGATCCCAAGACCACAATATGTTGTGGTCACTCTGGCTAATTTGCATACAGTGGCCTCAGCAAGTGTTTATTCAGGTTTTTAACCAGAACTAGGTAAGACAATCAACTAAATCTTTTGATAAGAGAGATATAGTCACTTTTTGGATCATTGTGTGTATCCTCTGACTGGAATTAACCTGTGGACCTCCAATTTGTGCGTGCTGCTTTCTGCATTGTTCCTCACAGGAAGGATGATATACTTGAAGAGGCTTCTCCCTCCGTAGTGTCAAGATGTTTTTACTGAGCCCAGCACTCCTCCTGTCCTCCGGGAGGGTGGACACTGGCAGCCTGGTTTTGGGCTCAGTGGTTGTGTCGGCGCCCACCTGGTCAACGTTATGGGGGCTCGTCTTTCAGTCACTCCAGCTAAGCTTGGACCGCTTTTTTAGCAGGAAGGCTACAAGCACGGACCCTGAAACCAGACTAACTGGCTTCAAATAACAGCTCTACTACCTACTACATTTCTCACATTGGAGAAGCTACTTGATGCTGGCGTATCAGTTTTCAAGACTGCAAAATGAAATCGGGATTGTACCTAGTTCTCATGTTGGTTGCAACAATTAAACTAATTAATCCACATAGGTGCTTGAACGCGGTTTACAAGTACTCGGTATAAGCTTTGTATTCGTCATCAGTGTTACTTTCTGAAGACAGGGTCTTGAACAGGGGAACTGATTGCGAATTATCAAGTCACATCTTACTACCTGTATTTTGTTGAATTTCTCAACACTGCTGGGCAGAACCTCAGGCATCTTCCAGTGTGAAGTGCCTGAGGGGAAAAAGAACTATTTACATACTCTCCTAGTTTAGCAGAGATAAGGACTAACTTTGCAGAGTGCTGTAAGGAAGGTCATGTCCCTCTGGACGCAAGCTAGATTCTGGGGGGGAAAGTAGGGTATTTCTTCCTTTTTCTACCAATTCTACCATCTTCTACTGAAAAGTGTAGGCTTAGGACATCATTTTAGGGAAAAGTTCTTTTAAAAAAATGGCTCTGAAAAACCAGCTAACAATTTTAATCCTTTAACGAAGTTTCCAACAACCCAAGGAGTTTTATAACCTATGCCTGGGAAGCATGATAAAGAAGGACACAGTGCATCTCTGCCTCGGTTTGCCGGGCAGCCAGCACATCCATGCATATAGTAACGGAGAGGCATTAACAGCTGGGACATCAGAGGTTGAGAAGTCTGTTACTCTTGTTTTCCTCTTTGAGACTGAACTCTACTCGATGATGGACGAGTGTCTTCCTGCTTAGAATGAGTCTTGGGAAGGCTTCTTGTCTCTACAGAGAAGCTTGAGGTGCCAACCCCGAGTCCATGGCTCTAATGAGAGGCTCCAGTCTCCTTTTAATATTCTCTACAGGTGACTCCGAAGATGATAAAAGAAATAATATTTCTGGGTGGTAGGCACTTAACAAGGCAATTCCCATACATGACCAGTGACCCTTACAAATAAGGCTCAAAGAGAGTGTGTTAGGCTTTTCCATGGAAAAACCATAAATCAAAATAAATCACAAGTGATGAGAGTTTACTGAGCGATTACAAAAGCCATTGATGCCTCTGCTGTTTTTCATTCTTTCTATTGAGGAAGAAGGGATGAAGAACAGAGTCAGAGAGAAGATGCCCTTGCATCCTCAGATCCTAACAACATCATCAGACAGAATGAGCGAGATCTGCACTGGCCACTGCCTTCCTGGGGGGTTCCAGCAGGAAGGCACGTGAGGATGGGAAATGGTACATCACAGTCATTGGGTATAGTTTGAGCCAGCTCACTGTGTTTAATTAAACATCATTTCTGTATGTAGCATGTGGATGTATACAAACCCAAACAGAGATGTCTGTAGGGGAAACAACAGCTTTTACTTAATACTTAGCAGGCACATTGCCAGCATGAGCTGCTGCAAGCTCAGTCATTTCATTCCTGGCTGTTTCTATGTGCTAAAGGCAGAAGGAGGCAGGCTAGGAAGCAGATACTCCCGCGGGGGGCTGCTGAAGACTGGATGGAGACATCTGGACCAGTTGTTACTTTGGCTGCTGTGTGTCTCTAAGCAGGAGAGGTGGAAGGGTGGATATGCTGGAGGAGAAGCGGAAGGAGAGGCATGTAGGACCACAGTTAGGAGAACTGTAGCTGGATTCGTGAAAACCTAGTTTCAAATCCCTGATTTGCCTCTTACTGGCTATAAGCACTGGGCTAGACTTTCAATACTCCCATCTGATTATGAGGGTGGTGCTGCCTGGCTCAGAGGGCACATCAAAGTGCCTGGTGCTCAGTAAACAGGATAAGTTGTACAAGGAGCCATGTCATGGACAATGGAGCCCCGAGCTGACACGCCTGCCTCACCGCATGTGATGTGCGTTCCAGGTTCTCGGGCAGGTGAGGCCTGCAGGTGTGTTTTATTTGGCCCATCCAACAGATTTACATCTTGTGCATTCATTTTCAAGATTGAAGTTTAGGAATTTTACTTGACGTTGAGTTTTCTGACTTGAGGTATTTGAGGATCTGACAACTCTGAGCCCATTGACTTCCTGTCATTGGCCTGCAAGCAGATGGAGCCGTGAGATTCTAGTTTGACGCTAATGGCCACCGTGTGGTGTGTGCTCTGTGAAGGACGTCTTTCTCTCCAAATTACCCTCAACATTTGGACGTCTCAGTAAGCAATGCCTGACTTCCTGCGAGTGATGTTAATTTTGACCATTGTTCCGTAACCGAGAAGGCCAACTGCTTACATTCGGTGCAGAGCTTTCTAATTCTGTTGCTTGTTCAAACTCCTCCTGGAGAATGTTGTTTCCATGTTCTGGCTGTGGCGTCTGTCACACCGGGCGCAGAGCTGAGCAGCAGGCCTTTGAGCTCTGGTGAGAGCAGCGCAGGCGGCCAGTTGGTAAGGCCACTTTGCATTTTTGCAGGGTGCTAGACTTCCCAAGTGCTGGCTTACACATCCTGCTGTTGGAGTCTCACCTGTGAGGAGGGAAGGAGGAGATGCTCATCCTTTAACCTGAAGGCTCTGCAATGGTTGATAGAGCCCATACCTTGATCCTTCTTCAAACACTTTGTTCCCTTCCCACCGGGACACTACTCTTGCTCTCAGTTCTTTTTAAAAATGTTCTGGGGTCAAGCCACACTAGAAGATAACTCATGGAATGAGCTGTATTAGTTTCCTCTTGCTGCCGTAACAAATTACCACAAACTTGGTGGCTTAAGGCAAAGGAAATTTATGATCAGACAGTTCTGCGTCTCAGGAGTCCAGCAGGGCCCTCGCTGGCTAAAATCAAGGTGTGCACGGGGCTGTGCTCCTTCCGGACACTCCAGGGGAGAGTCCATTTTCTTGCCTTTTCCAGCTCCTCGAGGCTGCCTGCATTCCTGGTCTGGTGACCCCTTGCCTCTTCAAAGCCAGCAGTGGCTGGTCCAGTCCTTCTCCAGGATATCACTCTGGCTCTGACACTCCTATCTCCCGCTTTCACTTATAAGGACCCTTGTGGTGACACTGGGCCCACCCAGGTAATCCAGGATAATCTCCCCATCTCAAGGTCCTTAATTTAATCTCATCTGCCAAGCCACTATACCCTATAGGGTAACGGTGTCACAAGCTCTGAGGGTTAGGGTGTGGACATCTTTGGGGGGCAAGTATTATTCTGTTTATCACATGAACTTAAACAAATGTCATTACTGGTGAACTACTCAGAGGCTTTAATACGCCAAATGCATGTGATGATCCTTAAAGGTGAGAGCGGTTAGTGTCCCCACAGCCATAGTTCTCATACGCTGTCCCCTTTAAAATGCTCCTTGTGTCCCATCACACTCAGAACACACCTCAACTTCCTTCCCATACTCTGCACGGCCCATCAGGACCAGTCCCCTGCCTCCTTCTTCAATGTTATGTTGAGTCAACCTCCCTGTCCCAGACCAAACGACAGAAGACACTGGCTTTCTGCCCCTTTCTTCTCAGCACCCCAAGCTCATTTCGGCCTCAAGCCATTGAATTAGCTGTTTCCTCTGAGATCCTCTTCCCCGAGATCCTTTCATGGCAGACTTGTCTTCCCATTCAGGTCTCAGCTAAGGCTTCATCTTCCCAGAGAGGCTGCGTTGGACCCTTCTGGAGTGCCCTCACCCTGGGAGAGGCTGTGTTTGAGGACAAACTCCATGGGGCGTAGAGCCAGAGCCCTGAGCTTATTTTCACTGAGTGGCACTGAGCTGCGTCTCCACCACTCTAAGCCCCTGGATCAGAGTTGAATCTTTACTGAAGAACCAAGATGCTCGGGTTCATGTTTCACCCAGCACTTAATTTTGGATCAATATGAAGTAGACTTTTTAGTTATTTCATATGTGTTTATTTATTTGTTCATCACTTGGAGAATGAGTACCTTCTATGGACCAGAGTCAGCCAGCTAGCAGGTTTCGATGGAACTGTACGTCCTAGGACTCGTGTCCTGGTCTCTAGCTTGACAAGAGTAAACTGTGGTCCAAGAACCACAGGAACATCCCATGAGGGAGGCGGTTGCTTTTCCTTTGTTTTGTTTCAAAGCCTTTTCATTTCAAAATGAATCTTGCCCCCCCATGACATATGCTTTGGGAGTTTACATGAGACTATCTGTGAAAGATCCTTATAAATCATAAAATAGTGCCACACAAGTGGGAAATGTTGTGATTTGTTTTACAAGCTGCATTGGGGTGTGCGAGGCTGTCTTAGTGTCGGTTTCCCCCAAAGCAGATCCTGCGACAAGGATTTAGGTGCAAACAGTGTTTGAGGGAGGTGATCCCAGGAGTCCTGGTGAGGAAATGGCAGTGAGACCAAGAGAGGACAGAGGTCAAGGTGTGACTTGAGGTCCTCAGGAGTAGTTACAATGCAGGCACAGTCCCACGGGGTCGCTCTGGAGGCCTGCATCAAGTGTTGCTTAATGCAGGGAATATTTTTCTGAGAAATGCATCCTCAGGTGGTGTCATCGTTATGTGAACATCATAGAGTGTGCTTACACACACCCAGTGGTATAGCCCACTACACACCTAGGCTCTGTGGTACTAATCTTTTGAGATTACGGGGCCCATTGTTGACAAAACATTGTTATGGGGTTCATGGCTGAACAGAACTCAACTCTGGATATCCCACCAATGGTGAGAAACTGGGGTTTGGTTCACCAGTTCTCATTCCTTATTGGGTGATGGTCAGCTGCAAATTGGGCTCTCAGACCTAGATGCTCGGAAAGAGTTTGGGGTACAAAATATTAGAGACCAAGACCTGTGAAAGGAGGGACTTGGTGCAGGATTGGTCATGGTCAGAGGAAGAAATCATTCTCTAATGCAGAATGGACAACTTCGGCCAATCGGCAGGTGGGTCCTGTTGGTCAGTGTCTAGCATCAGTCCAAAATCGGCCTTTATACCACCCTGTCTCACTGGGCACCAGATCCACTGCCTGGAGAGTGTGGTCCTGGCAGGTGGCTCTCCACAACTGAGGCAGACGAGGGGGGTCCAGCCGGGGGCTGACTGCTGGTGGCGCTCCTTCTCCCCCGATGGCAGCGAGTGCTTCCTTGTAGGGATCTGGGGTCCCCCAGGTTTTTGACTTGAATACCTGGATGGGTACTCCCAAGTGACAGTTGCTGTTATGCTTGTATGTTAGTGTGGAAAATATGCCCAAAGAAGAGACAAGACCTGTCTAAGGCCACATGCCCCTTGGGAGCAGGGACAGAGATCCTGAGTCCTCAGCCAGCACAACTTCAGCTAAGGCACTTAGCATTTGTCTCTGTCATCTTACAAACTGTTCTCAGGAAGCATTTGAAGTACTGGTCCCCTTTTTCGTATGTTAAAATCTAAGGTATGCGTCTTAGAAGTAAACCCCAATCTTCTCTGAGACATCTTCCCTAGATGCTATTGTGTCCCCTCCTAGAAGAATGAGTTCTGTTTCTGCCCCACCGTAATGAAATTGGTTTTGCTCAATCATCTGAGAGTGGTTTGAAGTGTCCACTTCTCGGGCCATGGGAAGCCGAGGGTGGGAGCCTGTGTGAGGCGTGGAGCAGCCTGGCCACTGGTGGAATCTCTGGGCAGAGACAAGGGGTTCTGTCTGGAGCTGTCGCCCCTCCATGAGGACCAGTTCCTTGGAGTACAGAGAGAGGCTTGCCCCATTTCCAGTTTTTCAAATCTTCAGGAATGTTAAAAAAAATTAAGAAACAGCAAAGTTACCAGAATTGTGGTATCATTTAAATGTTTGCATTTAACAAATTAACACCTTTCACACTGTAGGGGAAGAAGAAATATTCCTCTACTTTTCTAGGTTTCTGGCTGGTTTAAGAATTAAATTGACATGAGACAGAATAACAAGAGAAAATCAAACAGGTTTAATAACACGTATACATGGGAAATCCCAGGAAAAGCCAGTAACTCACCAAAATGGCCAAAGCCACCACCTTAAATACCATCTTCAGCTAAAGACACAGAAGGATGTTGTGGGCAGTGGTTTGGGATTTCCAAGGAGGGGAAGGCCATTCACACGGAGAAGGAAAGCAAATGTTTGGTAAACAAATGTTTGCCATGCCCTGCAGAGACAATGGGACATGGGGAGGACATTGATCAAGTGGGCCTTGCTGGGTTCCTCCCTGTCTGCCACACCTAAGTAAATAGATCCAGGGAATTCCTTTTGGGTCCTTATGATATGCCAAGCACTGTCCTGGGCACAGGGGAGAGTGTTAAAACACAGAGTGCTTGTTCCTGTGGCCCTTACAGCATGGTCAGTATGTAGCACACCGGTGCAGTGTCTTAGAGAGCGGTGTGCTGTGGTACCTTCACATTTTCTGTTCTGCAGATCCTTCCAGCAATCTCACGGAGCCTGTCGACTTGTCTCCTATCAATGCCTTTAGATGCATAAATTAGAATACACAGCATTGTACAGGAAATGAATTATACTGAGATGTACTTATCAAAACCCGTGAAACAGTGATATATATATATATATATATATATACACTTCTTTATTACTGTATTAGTAACAAGATCTAGTGGCAGATGTGACAGCTACTATAATTTTGAGGTAGCGGTGAGCATAATTGACATTTTGAATCATCAGCTGTGACTGTACTATGATATGAAAATATCTGTAATTCCTACTGGTGACACAGTCACGGATACTGCTAACACTATTATGGTTTGTTGCCTATATTTATAATAGAATATTTGAAAGAAATGTTACATTTACGTTAGAAGTTAGTAAACGCAAAAATATCATTTTCATTGCACCCAAGATTATGAAGTCTATCTATGGACTCCCAAATATCTTCAGATCAATAACTCTTAGACTGAGAGGAGGTACACAATAGATAGACCCAAAAATAAATATATGCAATAGCAGGGTTTTTAAGTAGTATAAATTGAAATAAAGCAGGGAGGAGGGTGACGGTGTTGCTCTAGGAGAGGTCACAGAAAGCCTCTTAGATAATTAGGGTGGTGTTTGAGCAGAGAGCTGAAGGAAGGGAAGGAGGCAGTGATGTTGTCATCTGGAAGAGAAACTTTCCCAGCAGAGGGAAGAGGAGGTGCAAAGGCCCTGTGGTTGGGTGTGTTTTGGGAACTGTACAGATGCCTGTGTTCACGGTGGAGGGAGTTGGGGGATAGAGGATGTGATCAGAGAGTTCACATGCGGGCGGGCATACACTGTGGGCTTGCACAATGAGGACAGTTGCGTCTCCATCAAAGTGCTGTGGAAGGAACCAAATGTGCTGAGTAACCGCACACTCTGAGGTTTCTGCAGGTGTCGACATCACACTGAGAGGGCACTGAATGGTGTTGTCAGAAAGACAACTCAGAGACAGCAGTGCTTCAAACTGTGTCAGCGACTGATGAGAGCAATTAACTCCCCTCTCAGTTCTCTCTCTCTGTGGCTCTTCAACAGATTTTAGTGCTTAGAGCAGCTCTAGGTTCTCAGAAAAATTGAGTGGAAAGTACAGAGAGTTCCTATATGTCGCCTGCTGCCCACCCGCGTACACACAGCCTCCCCCACCATCGACGTCCCGCATCAGAGTGAGACATTTGTTGTAGCCTGTGAGTGACACTGACTTGTCGTTGTCAACTCAGTTGTCTTTTATTCCTGGTTGGGTCAAAGAGTCACGGTTTACAGTCGTGTGTCGCTTAACAATGGGGACACGTTCTGAGAAATGTGTCGTTGGGTGATTTTGTTGTTGTGCGAACGTCACCGAGTGCACTTACACACACCTGGACGGTACAGCCCACCGCATACCCAGGCCGTACGGTACTCATCTCACAGGATCACCGTCGTATGCGCGGTCCGCCGTTGACCGACACGTCGTTATGCAGAGCATGACTGCCCTCACTCAGCTCTCTTTTTAAGCAGAGGCATCGCGATCTCCAGCCTCTGTGTCTAGAAGAAGCAGCGGGAGCCATCTTCAAGTTAATAGCACTGTTTTTCTCTTATGATGTTTGGTTTTAAGTTTCCTTCTGTTGGTGAGAAGTGATGTGACTCTTTCCATGGATGCAACAGGAAGCCTTATCTAAGAGTAATTTTATTTAACTTAAAATTTACGAAAAAGAAGTCACCTGAAAGGAAACAGGAGTAAGTAACACTGCGTGTGACACGATTGTGGCAGAGCCGCAAGGGTGGTGGGTGAGTGACCGTGGCTTGGACAGCACTGCTGTGGGCACTAGGGAGTCAGGCACGTTCCTGAACACAGAAGTGGATCCTGAGGCGGTCGTACCCGGGGAAGCCAGGATCTTCCTTAAGCTCCCTCCCCAGATGCCACCGAGAGGGCCGCCCTGGCCATAGTCGGGACGTGGTCCTGGCATCTTTTGCTCCAGGCTCCCTGCTCTCAGAAAGTGGCTCATGCAGGGAGTCCCACTGCTCTTAGCTCCCGCATCCAGCCGTGTGGTCTGACCCCAGCCCAAGGTGACTCATGCAGCTGTGGGAAGGTCATCTGAAGATGAAGTCCTCCGCTCTGGTGCTGCAGTAGACATCCAGTGCAGGTGAGAAGTCTTGTCTTGGAAAGGAGCGAATTGCTTACAGAGGAATTCAGAAGGTCTGAGGGCACCAGGCTCGTGCCTGAGGGAGGCTGTCCCGATGCTCTGACAGAGGACATCCCTCTCTTCCAACGAGCATGTCCATCCGCGTTCTTCCAGTTGGCTCTCTGAGCCCTGGACTGGGACGCAGGCGACCTGAGCTCATGTCTGCCTTGCTGTGTGACCTCAGTGAACCACTCGCTATCTCTGGGCCTTGCTTTCCCCTTCTGTGAAATGAGATCGTGAACCAGATGGTTTGTTTCTTTTGATTTGCTGCTGTTTTGTTCTCCCGATTTTTCTGTATCTCCCACCTATGCAAATATGCCCGCCATAGGGGTATCCTCCTGGAGTTTTCTTCATGTCTATGGAAATACATGCACACACACACACACGCACACACACACACATTTACAAGGTCTCATTGTTTGTTTCTGATACTTTATTTTATCTTTTTTACAAGGATGGGTTTATTCTATACACATTTTTTGCAACTTACACTCCTCACTTAAAATATATCATAGCCATCCCTCTAGAAGTCAACAAAATAGACTTGAAAGATTCTGTCTGGTTCACACCGCTATAATATTTCATAACTTCAATCTACATAATTTATTTAACCTCCCCTTTTATTTGGATGTTCAAACTATTTCCAGTACTTGGTTTATTTTGCTCTTCCTCAAAGAAACATGCAATAAACGACCTTTTACAAAGCTCCCTATTACTCGTGCTAATATTTCTATCACACCTAGAAATCAGATAGCGGGATCAAAAGGCATGTGGGTGTAATTTCAATGGACTTTGCCGGATTCATTTTCCCATCAGCAGCACACGAGAGTGCAGACTCCTTCTCATCCTTGACTTTGAAACTTCTGCCAACCTGGTGAGTGGGTGAATCTAAAAAGCCCATTCATTAGTCATCCAACTGCTCCGGAGAGCAGGGGTCCTTCACGGGGGCATTCACTTGGAAATTCCCAAGCAGGTGGATTTTTCTCCATTAAAGAGAGATGCTTCCCTTTTCCAAAGCCTTCATCCCTGGACTCTTAAACGGCAGTTCATGGCGTTTATGAACATATTTATGATGCATTTAGCTCGGTATCTGCAGGAAGAAGGCCCCCCCCAAAAAAAACCAATAGAAAGAAACAAAAAACCATTTAAGATCAAGGTTGCAAAACAGCAGCAGCTCAACCCCAAGACAGCCCATTAAAGTCATGTGTGGGGACCCAGGAGGTGGGGTGCAGAGAAGCGGCAGCTGTCGCCCTTAATGGCAGGTCAAAGCCATGACTTAGGACCCCGGGCGTGGGGTGCAGAGCAGTGGCAGCTCGGGTCTTCCTATGGTGAGCGGCTGTGGCATCCAGACCCTGGAGAGCAGGATGCAGCAGCCCGTGGGGCCCCTGGGGGAGGACCCACCACTGCGCCAGCTCCAGCCCAGGGCGGACATGTGGCAGCAGGGACCCCAGATAGCTCCCACGCCTGGGTTCAGCATTGGTGAAGACTGTGGAGTCCTCAGCAGCAAGCCTACCAATGTCAGGGGCTGAGGCTTGCTGGGTTCTCCTGGTCTCCTTTTCCCTGCGGGGTGAAGTCCTTCCCAGGGGATCCCTCCTGACGCCCAGCTGCTCTGGACTGGGGGATGAGGTGACGCAGGGCAGATGCTTCCTGCGCTTTTCTATGTGGCCATCCTCGGTTTTTGAGCTCTGTGGGGTTTTTGCTGCCTCTTCCTTGTAGTCTAGAGCTTTCCCAGAGCTATTTTGGGTTGTAATTGTTCATTTACTGTATTTGTTGTTTTTGTGGGGGAGACAAGAGTTGGGACCACCTGGCCTTCCATCTCCCTGATGTCACCCTTGTCCCTTGTGGTTTCTTCAAGGAGTTTTACAGTTTCAGGTCTTCCATTTAAGTCTGTAATCCATTTTGAGTTGATTTTTGTACATAGTGTAAGATAGGGGTCCAATTTCGTTCTTTTTCATGTAGATATCCACTTTTCCCTACACCATCTGTTAAAGAGTCTTTCCTGTCCCCATTGGGTGCTCCTGGTGCCCTTGTGGAAGATCAGTTGGTGGTACAGGTGTGAGATTATTTCTGGGCTCTCTGTTCTGTTCCATGGGTCTATATGTCTGTCCTTATGCCAGTACTATGCTGTTTTGATTACTATAGCTTTGCCATAAATTTTTATTTTGAAATCAGGAAGTGTGAAGCCTACAGCTTTATTTTCTCAAGATAGCTTTTCTGTTTGTTTGTTTAAGGTGGTTAGATTCCATGGGAACGCTGGCCATTTGAATATGCAGCAAGTGGTAATGACATGCTCTGAATCGCCAGGTTTGGTAAGTTGGCGTCTATTCTTCAGTCAGGCTTCACCTGCCTCCTAATATCTAACACAAGTCCTTAAATTGAACTATCAAGTGAGAGCACGAGATTTTTTTTTCCTGTCCAATAACAGGATCAGCTCAAATCGAATGACTAAAATTGCTTGCCTGGGGTCCCTCTTTCAAGTGGAATTTACAAGAGTTCATGTCTATGAGCTACACACTTGACAGAAATTGCCAAACTGATGTTGGTACCCTGCTCCCATTTAACTATCCTTCTTCTCATTTTCCATCCCTAGCAGGGGCTGGCACAGCTGGCATCCACCCCATCATAAGCTTTTAGGAAACGGCCACTGGAGCAGAGCAATGAGCAGGGTTATTATGGAACAACGATATTTCAAACTTCAGTTCCTGTTGAGCCTCTATCCCAGCGGGCGGCATCTTTTAGAGAAGAGCATGTGATTGTCAGCATTGAAGAGGAAAGAGTCACATCTTGGAGACTGCTGAATTAATGGTCCATTTCTCTTATAAAAGTAGACAAGCATCCTATTCCATGGTAGATTCTTTGAATGCGATAGTGAAAGCTTTCTGATTCCCAAGGGTTTGTAGATTGCTGAATAATATGATTCCTGTTTACAGAAGAAGAGACACCTGTATCGGCCAATCCATCCTTTTGCCTTTGTAAAATCAGAAAAGCAAATAAACCAGCAGAAACAAATGGTTTCCTCCTATTTTGTAAAGATTGGGCTTTTCTTTCAATAGTAGTCAGTAGCATCACATTTTTGTGTTTTTCTAAAGAAGGACAGGACTGTTTATTTCCAGTGTTGTTTTGTGTAGGCTTAAGAAGTAAATCCACTCATATACAACTGTGCTGTCCAGGATGATAGCCATCAGTGGCTATTTAAATTTTTTAATTTAAATTTAAATAATTTCAAAATACAGTTTCTCAGTCGCACTAGATGCGTCTCAGATGCTCTGTAGCCACAACTCTGTCTGGCCAAGCACAGACTCTAGAACATTTTCCTCATGGCGGAAAGTTCTATCGGACAGTGTTATTCTAAGACATAGGTAAAGAAATGATGGAGCTGGACTTGATGAGATCCAGGAAAACGAAACCAGCTCTGCAGCAAGCAGAGCAGTTCCATTAATATGTATTTGTGTCCCGAAATATCATGTGTAGGTGTTGGAAAACACATCAGAATATCTTTGGATTATAATAATTTAGCAAAACGTCTGACTTAAACATTAAGCTTAATTAATTGGTTTACTCTCCATCTGAAGGAGAAGGTGGTGAATAATTTATCACATACAAAAAAGGTACTTATCATAAATGTCCTCATAATGTTTATTTTTTTAAAATGAGGCATTAGGAGAATTCTCTCTGGCTATTTCTGACATGTCAGGTTTCTCCTAACACCCCGTGTTTCCTTGTAGTGAGTTCAAAATAACTCACCAAACTATTTCATGTGGAAGAAGTAGTTGTATAATGTACAATATAGAATTATATGTAATTTTTGTAGAGAGATCTAATTTTCAAAGAACCCCATTCCTTGCTATTTTCTTATCTAAAAGAAAGAAATTAAATTGATTTAGGGGAATGGGAGGGATCAGAGTTCTGCCAAATTTTCTGTAAAGAACATGCTTTCTTTCCATTTCCTTTTTTTTTTTTTTTTAACGGTAGGCTATTCCAGAAACGTGTCTGGACTATTCATGCTCTTCTAAGATGTGTCTTTGAAGTTGAGTCTTGCCTCACTGGGGCAGGTCCAGGTTTGAGGAGGAGGGCAGTGTGCTTTGTCCTTCCCCCACGCCACCCGCCCTGGACCCCTCAATCTCGTGAGACACCAGAGGTCGCTGTGCTATTTCATGCTTTATTTTGATGCACCCTCTCGGTTTCAGGCCCTTACTGCCCCCTGACATACAAAATTAATTACACCTGCTCTTTACCTGGAAGGAGCCCCCAGTGCAGCCGAGAGGCCGTCAGAGACAGGCCTGGATGAGGAACGCAGAACCCTACCCGAGATTCCACCACTGGAACCCACGTGGCACCAACCGGTTTAGTTTCTACTCCATATTTCAATAAAGTTTTTATTCCAGGCTTGATTTTTAACAGTTTTATGCTTTCCCTTTGGAGTGTTTCTCTCTGTAATGCCATCTACTCAAGTTTAAGTTTTAATTAACCAGTTGTCATTTGCTTGTTAGTCCTGCACCAACCTGATGTTTTATGAAATTTTAATTTAGCCCAAGCTGGATCAGAAGATTTCTTCACACAACAAAGGCACGGGATTAACGGAGTGCCGTTGGGATGAAGCAGAGCCGCTCAAGTGCTAACAGATTCAGGGAAGGGAAGGAATGAAAGATGAGCACTTGCGGATTATTATGGGGCGGCAGAGCTGTGTGTGACGATCAAGGTGAGTTGGTGCGAGCACAGGACCGGAAGCCCGGGTGGTCTAGACCCAAGGTTACACTTGCGTGTTCTCTGCCTTCCTCTGTCCTTCTTTGCTTCTACCTCATGTCTCTTTTTCTTTCTCTCTGCCTCTAGGCATCTCTTAGCTTCTCTCTCTTTCTATAGCTGGTTGACTCTGTTTATCTACGGATCTAACAGTTCATTCCCTCTGTCGCCCCTTCTTCTGTCCCAAGGTCTTGTTCTGACCGAGTGTCCCAGGCTCCGAAGGGCTGGAGCCAGGATGACCATCCTAAGGAGTGAGTGACTGACGGCAGGGAACCCCCTGGGAGCAGGAGGAGGCTGCACCGGGGTGCTGGTCCCTCCCCTGGAATAGGTAACTTGCTCATGAGCAGAAATAACCTTTTCAGCAGACAATATTTCTTTAAGTGCATTCACACGCTCCTTCACAGTTTTTGTGAACTGTACCTAACATTGTACCTTTATATACTTTTCTTTTTTCTTTAAATTATCCTAAATTTTGCCACATTCCAAGTCTACAATCCATGGAACCATGAGTTTGTGTGTATTACATATTTTTTTTTAAGATTCTATTTTTTTGGTTTTGTTTTTTGTTTTTTTTTTTGTGGAAAATTAGCCCTGAGCTAACATATGCTGCCAATCCTCCTCTTTTTGCTGAGGAAGACTGGCCCTGAGCTAACATCCATGCCCATCTTCCTCTACTTTATATGTGGGACGCCTACCACAGCATGGCGTGCCAAGCGGTGCCATGTCTGCACGCGGGATCCGAACCAGCGAACCGCGGGCCACTGAGAAGCAGAACGGCGAACATAACTGCTGCGCCACCAGGCTGGCCCCTGTTACATTTCTTAATACACATTAAAATATTGAAAGTAAAAAAAAAAGCCAAAACCAAAAACAAAGACAAGTTTTCTATGTACCATCTAAAATAATTTTAAGCATTTCCACTGGTAAAAATTCCACCATTTGGCTAACTTCTTAAAGAGCACTTTTCTTGCTTGTTGTTTGTTTTCATTTTTATTTTTCCTCTAATTCTATTTGGCCAGGTCTACAATTCTGCTGGAATGCAGTCCCTGGCTCTGTCGTGTTGTTTGAACTCCAAATGTACCGTTTCTGCAGGTTTTTAACACATGTTGGAGTTTTCCTTTTGTAATAGAGCCCTTGAAAGATCTGGGGAAAAATGTTGTATTTTCAGCATTGTCTGTCCTCTTTTAAGTTGTTAAAAGAATCCTTAAGTCCAGTCTATTTATTCATTTTAGGAAAATAATAAGAATGGTGAGTTCTGTCGCCACAGGAGTTCACCTGCTCCTTTACAGCGGTCGAGCTTCCATTCGGCTCAATCATGAGATCTTTAAACTGGAATAAAGCCTCATTTAAGTTTCTCTCCTAAGGTGGAGCAGGTCGAGGGGAGCTGTTTCCTTCTCATTCCAGCCTCCTGTTCAGGGTGGAGACTTTCGAAGGCAGCTACTTCTTAAACCAGAGACAATTTTGATAGCTGACATATATAAATGGGCAATTTCAAGTAGAAAACTCGATTTCCACTTCTCTTGAAAAGTTTAAGCTAGGCTCACATTCCTGCTTGGTGATATCATCCAGGACTGAATAGCAAGTGACCTGGTTACATCGCTCCTGTGGTCTCCAGTTGACCTCAGTCCCCACCACTCCCTCTTGTCTCTCGGCATTAAGGCTGAGGGGCACATGTCATTTCTCGTCACCTTTACACTGCTTGTTTTCTGATAGCAGTGTTCACAGAGAAGTGGAAAATTGATGCATGCTGGTCTCTATAAAAAATGGGCCCAAAATGATAGACCTCATTCTGCCACTCTGTCTTAGAATTCTGTTTCATGCCAGGTCATAAAAATAATGGTGGAAAATTGGAGCACACTCTTCCAGAGAATGTTCAGGGCACCGAGGGCCCTTGAAATCAGACCGCAGGAGAAGCAATCGAAGGAAGTGCAAGTGCTTAGCCACGTGAGGAGAAAGAAAAACGCCCAGAGGTGAAGAGAGAGCGGAGGCCCGGGGGCCTTTTTTTAAGCATAGAAAGGGCCACTGTGGGGATGATGGAGAAGACTTGTCCCTTCTTTCTGGATCTCTAAAGTGGAAACGAAAAAGAAACCAACTTTAGTTCATTTTAAAGAAACAGACATTTCCGAATCAGGGTCTTATGACGGCTGAATTTTTCAGACATTGGTTCAAATGTGGCTTCACTACTTTGTAGGTGTTTGGTCTTTGGTTAGCCCTGTTAACTCCCGATGCCTTGATTTCTTCTGTGTGCTAAGGAGATGATCGTGGCCCACTGGAATTGTACCTTATGCAGAGATTACTTTTAAATCAGAGTGTGTAAGGGGAAAACTTCCAATTATCAAAATGAACCTTCGAAGTGCTTTAAATGAAACTTAAATCACAAGGGCTTGGGCTCTTTGAAACTCAAAACCCGAGAGTTAATTTTTTTTTTTCTCTTTGCATTTGACTTTTGCGAATTTCCTTGGGTCCTTATAGGTCAAAGTCTAGTTAAAAGGAGTGTGGGAGGAGTCACGGGTTTTACTTTCTTCTCACGTTCTTTTATTCTCAGCCTGTATAAGTGAATTGTCACATGTAAAATGTGTAAATAATGCAATCCCATTTTGGAGAGACTAACGTAAGACTACCAGCGAAAGGATTTCACAGTGCCTGACCTGCAATACGTATGTGTAGGTATTTATAGGTGTAACTATATGCTTTAACATCCACTTGATCGGAAGCTTCCTGGGCTCCAGGATTATGTTACGTTAAACAGCGGATTCCTCATTGCTTTGCAGAGTATCTGGAACTTTGTAGGTATTCACTGAAAATAATCGGAAGAAGGAAGAAAAGAAAGAAAGAAGGGAGGAAGGAAGAGAGGGAAGAAGAGAGAGAGGGAGGGAGGATCTCATGATGGAATAAGGGGCTGCATGAGTTGTTCCACGCATAGTGTTTGCTGGAACCTCTCCTTTGCATCCCTTCTCACTGGAGGTAATCAAAGAAATAGGGAACCTTGAGAGTCAAACGGATTTTCATTGGGTGGAGACTTGGATGTACGTCCTTAGATACTATGATCTGAGTTCTTTTTGGTTCTCATAGAATGAGTTTATTTCCCAAATATTCACTGAATAGCTGCTGTGTGCAGTGTAATGCTCGTGGAGCTTAGGGAGCTATAAAAGTGGAATCATGGTTTCTGCTCTGAGTAGCTCAAAGTGTAGATAGTGGATATTAACAGCTAAAATTTATTATTGGCCAAACACTATTACAAGCCCGTTAACAGTATCAGCTTATTTATGCGTCAAACAAGACTTTAAGATAGGTAATGCTGCTACCTAAAATGTATAAATGAGAAATCAGAGGGCTTAAGAGGGTAAGGAGCTTCCTCAAGGGCGTCCAGCTAGTCGTGCTGGAGCGGAGTTCCTGCCCAAGCAGCTTGCGCTGAGTCTGCACTCAACCCCTGCGCATTTTTACTTTTCATTCTCTGAGGGTGGAGGGCGCATGGTGGGAGGGGTGTCTTAGGAGCAGTAGCCAAGTTCCCTTCCTACTGCTCCCCCACCTGAGCAGTCAGCTGGTTGATAATGAGCTTTCCTGAATTTTGTAACACACTATTGTTTCCAACCACCGCACCTGAAAGGCACGTGGTCTTCTCACTGCCAAGTTTCTTTGAACGTCTTCACAGGAAGGATGAAAAACCTATTTCCAGACTAGAAGTCTTTTCATGTCTCTCTTTCTGATGGAGTGGTGGGTTTATGCTTTCCTGGGCTAGTAATTATATCGCTTGTGCGTAAATTGTGGCTTCCAGGACCCCAGGAGCCTGTCACACATCATTAGCCGGTACTTAACTGTTTTCGTTCTTGAAAAAAAAATAGAAATAAGTGCATGCTGGCGCAGAGATAGTGCTCCCCAACTTACTCTGCAATAATTAAGTGTCCAGGGACCGACCTGGTGGCATAGGGGTTAAGTTCATGTGCTCCCCTTCCAGGACCTGGGGTTCACAAGTTCAGATCTGGGTGTATCTAGCACCACTCGTCAAGCCACCCTATGGCGGCATCCCACATAAAACAGAGGAACATGTTAGCTCAGCGACAATCTTCCTCACAAAAAATAAACAGAAAAATAATTAAGTGTCCAGCCTTCTGGTTTCCCCTGGACTAGGCACTAATGAGATGCTAAAGACCTAATAAAAAGCCGTTAATATGTTAAGTCTTCCCTGCCCCAGGGGAGCACTTTGTTTCTAACTCTGGCTCAGGGCCCTGTGTCTTCTGATGGATGAGCTGTCACGTGGAAAACTAAAATTGTCCTGCTGCTTGCTTAGAAATGGGTAGCAAGTTGGCTCCTAAATAGAGGCAAACTCTGGCTTTGAAATAGCATCTGTGTAGCCCAGATTAGGGCACAGCAGCTGGATTAGAGAGCACTGACCAAGGTTTCCTGAAGGGCCAGCTTGACCGAGGGAGTAAGATGGCATGTGTGGTGTTTCCTGAGTGGGGTCCTCTGGAGAAGGTGATTTGAACACAATAATGCGAACAAAGGCATCATTGAAGAGTTAGGTAGAGAAGATGTGGACAGTTGTGGTAGGCAGCAGGATTTGGGAGTTCTAACACATATCCTGAATCAGACTTTTTGGTTACAAACCATGAAAACTCAAATCAAATTTTGTTAAACCAAAAAGGAAATTAGTTGGATCATGTCCCTGAAAAGGGCCGTTAAGGTTCATTGTGAACTTCGATTGAGGGCTTTCTTGGGACTTGGTTTCCTTCCATTCCTCAGTACTGGTTTCCTCTGTGCTCTCTTCATTCCCGCCAGGCTCTTCCTGTGTGGTGGTCTCCAGCAGTTTCCGGTTTACATCATTCTAGCTTCAAGACCAGCAGGAGGAAAGTTTTAATTCTCAGCCATTTCACCAAGAATCACTTGATGAAACAGACTTGCTTCTCATGCCCATTCCTGAATCAGTAGCACCATGGACATAGGTGGAACATGCTGATTGACCAGACTTATGTTGTGGATCCAAATGTGGGGTTGGGAGTGAGAGTTCAGCCTCTTCATCCTCAGGGTAAAACTGAGAAAACAAAACAGCAAATAAGGGCATGCCAAGTGGATAGGCAAAGAATGACGGCTATCCATTCAGTTTCCCATGAAGAGTCCCTGTGAATATTCCTGACGTTCTTTTTTTTTTTTTTTTTGAGGAAGATTACTCCTGCCAATTCTCCTCTTTTTGCTGAGGAAGACTGGCCCTGAGCTAATATCCGTGCCCACCTTCCTCTACTTTATATGTGGGACGCCTAATACCGCATGGTGTGCCAAGTAGTGCCATGTCCCCACCCAGGATCCGAACTGGCGAACCCCAGGCCGCCGAAGCAGAATGTGGGCACTTAACTGCGGCCCCACCAGGCCGGCTCCCCCGACATTCTTTTAGGAAGAATATAGTCAGTAAGTGTTGCTAGGAAGCCTACCATGTGGAAGCCCGGTGGCAGATCTGCAGTGATTTTTGCAAACTATTGGAGAAACATTTTAGCCGCCAGCTACTTACTGCATGTCCAATTGTATTAGATATCTATAGTTGCATAACAAATGACCCACTACTTAGCAAGTTAGAAAAATAAGCATTTATTAAAACAAACTTTCTGTGTCAGGAATCTGGAAATGGCTCAACCAGAAATGGCATGAGACTTTGGCTCAGAGTCTCAGGTGAGGTTGCAGGTAAGTTGTTGATGGGGGGTGCTACAGCCATCTCAAACTTTGTCTGGGGCTGGAGGAGCCCATTCCGAAATGGCTCACTCACACAGCTGAGAAGTTCCTGCTGGATGTTATCAGGAAGCCTCAGTTCCTTACAGCATGGGCTCTTTGTAATGCTGCCTACGAGTTCTCATGACGTGGCAGCTGGCTTCCACAACATGAAGGATTTAAGAGAGAGAGGAAGGAGTCGTCACAATGATTTTCATGTCCTAATCGCAAAGACACGCGCGGTCACTTCTGACTTATTGTAGTCATGACAAGCTAGTCACTAAGTCCAGCCCACACTCAATGGGAGGGGAATTATTGTTCCGGCTGTTAGATAGTAGAGTGTTGAAGAATTTGTGGATGTACTTTCAAATGATCACAGTCTACCCTCTGACCACAGATTATTTTCATCCCTCCCTTATGCAAAATGCACTTAGCCCTCCCCAGATGTCCTGAAAACCTCACCCTTTCACTCATCAACTCAAAATCCAGGACTTTGGGATCTACATTAGGTCCAGGTGCAGACGGGGGTCCCTGATCCTAAGGGCTCAGTGTGATCCATTGGGGAAGGATATTTATCTCCCCAAATGGAACCCCTGCTTATGGGAAGACGGCAGAGATTTGGAGTCTGATTGACGTCAGTTCTCATCTTGCCTCAGTCATCACTCTCCAAGGAATATCATGTGATCTGCTGTCCTCAGTGGACCATAGAGAGCTCCTGTGTATGTAACAACATCAATAATGGTTTGCACTGATTGGGCGCTGAATGTATGCTAATGTTCTAGGCACTATTCTCAGGGCGTCATATGTTTTGACTTATTTAATCCTCACAACAATGAAGGGGGGAAATACTATTATGAATCCCATTTGATAGATGTGGAAACTGAGGCACAGAGAAGTTAGGTAACTTGTCCCAGGTAACCCACATGGAAAGGGGCAGAGGGGGGTTTGAGCTCCAGACAGTGTGATCTCACCCATCACATTAATAGAGGACTCCAGTTTTCCACTGAACACAGTCCAATGTGAATAGTGATATTGCTTCTCTAAGACTCTTCTATTTCTTTTATTTTCTTTCTCTTGAATTGTCCCCAAATGACTTGTTTTAAATAAGATCTGAGAATTTAAAGTTATCATTTGTCAGAGATGAAAATGTGTCCCTTTTAATTTCTAAAACATTGTATGACTGAATATATATTGGCTCATATTAGGAATTAAGGAACACACAAAGAAATACAACAAAAAGAACCTGCAATCCTTTCCTAGTCAAAAAGCACGTGTACCAATAGAGGCAGAGATGAGAGAGAGAACTCTTCTGATTAAATCAGATTGCTCCCAAAACATGCAGGGACTTTAGCAATTCAATGGCTTTTTATTGATGTATATCACTTAGAGAACAGGGATGCTCAGAAAGTTTTCCTGGCTTTAGGAGCTGGAGGGAATATAAATCATGGCTGAGCTGAGAACCCCAAGAGATCATAAAACAAGAGGAGATTTCAGATTTACACAACTCACCCATTAAACAAGGAAGAAATTCTCTCTTCTAGTTTTATTGTCAAGTGGGACAAGCAGGTCGCAGAAAATCATTGTTTCTATTTATATCCTTTATTCACTCTTTTCTAATTACATCTTTGAAACTACTGTTTGGATTTAATTCGCCATTGAAGCAGCATTACTACTTATGGACTAAGCTACATTGATATGACAATAATATGGATTGTAAACTGCTTATTTATTTTTAATTTCTCTTCTTCCCTGAAGGATTGTGATCACCTCTCCCCCCAAAAATCAATGAGTTGATTGATAGAGTCTTTATGTTACTGACCTCTTCTAAAGCCAAGTTTTCCAGGCCCTGCATGGTTTTGTTTTTTTTTTCAAATTAAAGCCCTAACCCCAAATACTGCCTTAGAAAGACAACTTTTTATGCTCTCTCCTGCCAACAGACATTCTTATTAACTGAATGTTTCAGCCTTGCAGTTTCTCAGTAAATATGTTACCAAACACAGAGCAATAAATAAATATTGTCCAACAACCTTTGAGTGTATCATTTTTCCATGAATATGTGGGTTACAATCTTGATTTATTTTCTTTTGAGTACAGTTGTGCACAAACATACTAGACACCCATTTTCTGAGCTTTCTTGGTATCTGAAAACACACTTGTGGGGATTGTGCATTTCCCATTCTCCTTAAGACAGCCCTGGGCAGGGGTGATAATAATGCTAAGAAAAACTGTATATCTGGACGTTAGCAGTATGGCAGAGGAAGCTGGTCCCTTTGTCTCTCCCTCTGAATTATAACTAAATGGACATTCATTGACCAATGGAGGACACCCAGCCACACAACACAAGAGGACGCCAGAGAGACTCATGCAGCTACACATCTGAAGGTGGATGGACTGGGTCCCTGGGAAGCAGTGGAGATAGGTGAGTGTTCCTCTGCTCCTCCTCGGCAGCAGTGAGCCAGGTTGTAGGTCCTCACAGAGCAGCCAGTGCCACTCTAAGAGGAGGTGGGGATAGCCCAGACTACATGAGAATGCTATCCTGGCCTGCAGGAGCACCCACTGTACCTGCACAACTTAGAGCAGATGGGGTGGCATCAAAAACCCAGCTCCTGTCCATCCCCCAGTGGTGGCAGGTGGAACCTGCAACCTGATGCTACCACAAATATGCTGGCAAAGGGTCACTTCACCAAACACCATGAAAAACTACTCTAACACTTCAGAGTAGAAGGAAAGTGACAAGTCTCCAGAAACCAAACCTGAAGTCACAGAAATCTACAATCTAAATGACAGAGAATTCAAAATAGCTGTCATAAAGTAACTCAATGAGTTACAAGATAGCTCAGACAGACAATTCAAAGAGCTTAGGAATAAAATTAATGAGCAGAAGGAATGCTTCACCAAAGAGATTGAAACTATAAAAACAAACACAGAAATTCTGGATATGAAGAACACAACTCATGAGATAAATAAATAACCTAGAATCCTTAAAAAAAATAGAGCTGACATTGTGGAGGACAGAATTAGTGATTTAGAGGCTAGAAATATAGAAGTGCTTCAGGTGAAGGAAGAGAGAGAACTAAGATTTTTTAAAAATGAAGGAATTCTTCAAGAAATATCCAACTCATTTGGGAAAAGCAACATAAGGATTATAGGTATTCAAGAGGGAGAAGAGAGGGACAAAGGAGCAGAGAGCTTGTTCAAAGGAATAATAGCTGAGGGGCTGGCCCAGTGGCACAGCAGTTAAGTTCGCACATTCCACATCTTGGCAGCCCAGGGTTCACCGGTTTGGATCCCAGTTGTGGACATGGCACCGCTTGGCACACCATGCTGTGGTAGGCATCCCACATATAAAGTAGAGGAAGATGGGCATGGATGTTAGCTCAGAGCCAGTCTTCCTCAGCAAAAAGAGGAGGATTGGCAGTAGTTAGCTCAGAGCTAATCTTCCTCAAAAAAAAAATTAGAAAAAAAACAAAGAAATAATAGCTGAGAACTTGCCAAACCTGGGGAAAGACCTGGACTTACAAGGACAGGAAGCCAATAGAACTCCTAATTGCATCAATGCAAAAAGACCTTCTCCAAGGCAAATAATAGTAAAACTGACAGAAGTCAATGACGAAGAAAAAATACTAAGGGCAGCCAGGCAGAAGAAAATAACCTACAAAGAAACCCCTATCAGGCTTTCAGCAGATTTCTCAGCAGAAACCTTATAGGCTAGAGCAAATGGAATAATAAATTCACAATGAAACTAAGAGCTGGTTCTTTGAGAAGATAAGCAAAATTGACAAACCATTAGCCAAACTTACTAAGAAAAAAAGAGAGAAGACTCAAATAAATAAAATTAGAAATGAAAGAGGATAAATTATAATGGATACCACATAAATACAAAGGATTACAAGAGAATACTATGAAAAAATATATACCAACAAATTGGATAACCTAGAAGAAATGGATAATTTCTTAGACTCATACTACCTTCCAAAACTGAATTGAGAAAAATAGAGAATCTGAATAGACCAATCACAATTAAAGATATTGAAACAGTAATCAAAAACCTCCCAAAAAATAAAAGTCCAGGACCAGATGTCTTCTCTGGAGAATTCTACCAAACATTCAAAGAAGATTTAATACCTATCCTTCTCAAACCACTACAAAATATTGAAGAAGATGGAACACTTTCTAACTCATTCTATGAGGCTAACATCACCCTAATACCAAAACCAGGCAAGGACAACACAAAGAAGGAAAATTATAGGCCAATATCACTGATGAACATAGATGCAAAAATCCTCAACAAAATATTGGCAAACTGAATACAGCAATACATGAAAAGAATCATGCACCATGATCAATTTGGATTTATATCAGGGATGCAGGGATGGCTCAACATCCACAAATCAATCAACGTGACACACCACATTAACAAAATGAGGAATAAAAATCATGTGATCATCTCAATAGATGCAGAGAGAGCATTTGACAAGATCCAACCTCCATTTATGATAAAAAGTCTGAATAAAATGGGTGTAGAAGGAAAGTACCTCAACATAATAAAGGCCATATATGACAAACCCACAACTAACATCATACTCAATGGAGAAAAATGAAAGCCATCCCTCTGAGAACAGGAACAAGGCAAGGATGCCCAATATCACCACTGTTATTCAACACAGTACTGGAGGTTTTGACCAGAGCAATTAGGCAAGAGAAAGGAATGAAAGGCATCCAAATAGGGAGTGAAGAAGTGAAAATCTTACTGTTTGTGGATGACATGATTCTCTCTATACAAAACACTAAAGGATCCACCAGAAAATTATTCGAAATAATCAACATCAACAGCAAAGTTGCAGAGTACAAAATCAACTTACAAAAATCGGTTGCATTTCTTTCCACTAACAATGAAGTAGCAGAAAGAGAACTAAAGAATGTAATCCCATTTACAACTGCAACAAAAAGAATAAAATATCTAGGAATAAATCTAACCAAAAAGTTGAAAGACTTATACACTGAAAACTGTAAGACATTATTGAAAGAAATTGAAGAAGATATAAAGAAATGGAAAGATATTCCATGCTCATGGATTGGAAGAATAAACATAGTTAAAACATCCATAGTACCTAAAGCAATCTACAGATTTAATGCACTCCCAATCACAATTCTCAATTATTTATGGAAATACAACAAAGAATCTTAAAATATTTATGGAACAACAAAAGACTTTGAATAGCCAAAGGAATTCTGAGAAAAAAGAACAACCTAGTGGCATCACAATCTCTGACTTCAAAATATACTGCAAAACTATAGTAATTAAAACAGCATGGCACTGGCACAAAAACACACAGAGAGACCAATGGAACAGAATCGAAAGCCCAGAAATAAAACCACACATTTACAGACAGCTAATCTTCAACAAAGGATCTAAGAACATATAATGGAGAAAGGAAAGTCTCTTCAATAAAAGATGTTGGGAAAACTGGACAGCCACATGCAAAAGCATGAAAGTAGACCATTATCGTACACTATATAAAAAAATTAACTCAAAATGGATTAAATACTTTCATGTAAGTCATGAAATGATAAAACTCCTAGAAGAAAATATAGACAGCACATTCTTTGACATTGGTCGTAGCAGCGTCTTTTTGAATATCATGTCTACTCAGGCAAGGGAAGCAAAAGAAAAAATAAACAAATGGGACTACATCAGTCTAAAAAGTTTCTGCAAGGCAAAAAAAACCATGAACAAAACGAAAAGACAGTCCACCAACTGGGAGAAAATATTTGTAAATCACATGTCCAACAAGGGGTTAATTTCCAAAATATATAAAGAACTCCTACTACTCAACAAAAACACAAACAACCTGATCAAAAAATGGGTGGAGGATGTGAACAGACATTTGTCCAAAGAAGATATACAGATGGCCAACAGGCACGTGAAAAGATGTTCAACATCACTAAATATCAGGGAAGTGCAAATCAAGACTACCCTGAGATATCACCTTACACCTATCAGAATAGTTATAATTAACAAGAGAAAAAATTACAAACGTTGGAGAGGATGTGGAGAAAAGGGAACCCTTACACCGCTGGTGGGAATGCAAACTTGTGCAGTCACTATGGAAAACAGAGTGGCGATTTTTCCAAAAATTACAAATAGAAATACCATATAATCCAGCCACCCCACTCCTGGGTATCTAACCAAGGAACATGAAATCAACAATACAAAGAGAGATCTATGCACCCCTATGTTCACTGCAGCGTTATTCACAACAGCCAAGGTGTGGAAGCAACCCTAGTGCCCATCAACTGATGAGTGCATAAAGAAGATGTAGTACACATAGACAGTGGATGTTACTCAGCCACAAAAAAGACAAAGTCATCCCGTTTGCAATAACATGGACGGACCCCGTGG
Source organism: Equus quagga (assembly GCF_021613505.1). Taxonomy (NCBI): domain Eukaryota; kingdom Metazoa; phylum Chordata; class Mammalia; order Perissodactyla; family Equidae; genus Equus; species Equus quagga. The sequence continues at coordinate 68,068,159 of NC_060281.1, read as the reverse complement.
GCATGATGTTAAGTAAAATAAGCCAGACAGAGAAAGACAAACACCGCACGATTTAACTCATTTGTAGAAGATAAATAAACACATGGGCAAAAAGAACTGATTAGTGGTTATCAGAGGGGAAGGGGGTTGGGAGGTGGGCAAAAGGGGTAAAGGGGCACTATGTATGGTGATGGATAAAAATGATTGATGGTGAGCACGATGCAGTCTATACTGAAACTGATAAATAATAACATACACCTGAAATTACACAATGTTATAAACAATTATGACTTCAATAAAATAATTTGAACAAAAAAGAAAGAAAGGATATATCCCAAGTGGTTATCTCTGCAAAAAACAAAAGTTCGCTTTTGCTTTCTCCAGTCCCCAAGTCTTTTACCATCGCTACAACTGGGACAGAAGGAACCGTGGTCTAGCATTTTGGGTCTGTACCAGAAATTTTTGACAGTATAAACAAGACAGATAAAATAAGACAGTTGTATTCATCAGGGCTCTCCAGAGAAATGGAACCAATAGGATGTATGTGGTTGTACAGAAAGAGATTTATTATGAGATTGGCTCATGCAATTGTGGAGGCTGAGAAGTCCCAGGATCTGCCGTCTGCAAGCTGGAGACCCGGGAAGGCCAGTGGTGTGGTTCCAGTCCAAACCCAAAGGTCTGAGAACTGGGGAAGCCAATGGTGCAAGTCCCTGTCTCAGTCTGAAGGTCCGAGGACCAAGAGTGCTGATGTCCTGGGACAAGTGAATATGGATATCGCAGCTCAAGCAGAGTGAGTGAATTCTCTCTTCCTCTGCCCTCAACAGACCAGGTGATGCCCACCCTCCTTGGTGATGGCGATCTCCTTTATCGTGTTCACCAATTCAAATGTTAATCTCTTCCAGAAACACCCTCACAGACATATCCAGAAATAATGTTGGGCCAGTTCTCTGAGCCCCCCTTAGCCCAGGCAAGTTGACACGTAAAATTAACCATCACAACAGTATATTAAAAGCACCTATTGCAGGGTCTGGCATATGGTAAGCCATTAATAAACGTCAATAATCATCATTATGATTACACATTGTTTTCAGATGGATATATTTTCTTTGTAAAGGGAATGTAGAAAAGACAATAGATCAGTGTGTCAGGAGACGATGCTTCACCTCCTGTTACTGCCATTAGCAAACCACCCAGCATCTCTGGCTTCAGTTTATACTGCTGCCAAAAAGGGATGGTAGTATCTGGCTCAGCTGCCTCACACAGATAAGTTCTTATGGCCCCTAATCATCTTCAGAACTTTCAGGAGGATTCATCTTCCCACATATAAATATGTGCTATCATGTCATTGCAAAGAGAGACCATTGCATAGCACATCACCATATCATCATCCTATGATCAGAGAGTGGGGGCCACGCCCAACACTTTCTATATTGCCTGTAGCAAAGTACTAGGCCCATATTATATATTCAGAAACTTATTAAATCCAAATGAAAATTTGTCAGCTTTCTTATTAATTATTTGTTTAAAAATTCTCAATATCCTCCCTTTTTTCATATCGCTCTTCCTCACACTCCTTAATTCAGAACAGGACAGAATGGAGACTCAAATTTGTTGAATATCTTCCAGGTGCTTGACACTCTCCTATAAGGCCCTCTAAGTGGGTGGTTTCACGTGAAAGTCAGGCTCGCTCTTTATAATATCATCTCCCTTTTAAGGACAAGGAGATGAAGGCTGAGAGAAGTTGAGTGTTTAATGGAAGTGGGTCTTGAATCTGCATTTCCCTTACTCCAGGATGCATGTTCTGCTGGGTGTGTGATGCTGGCCATGATATATTCTAGAAAATTTATGAGAGACTTAAATGGATCTCAAGGATTTTTAATTGGAATTGGGGGTGCTCTTTGTGGTGTGGAGATGATGGGAGGGACCCAGCAATTTTGACTGAGAAACAGTTTTACAGTGAAGGCTGAAGGCTTGTGGTGCACATGTATGTTACGGTTAATCAAAGTTCTGAAACGAGAATTTGATTCCCTAGAGAAGATGGGGGAAGAACAAAGACTTACGTATTGGACCACGCCAACATATCGGAGTTATTCTCTTCATTGAGCAATTGTGTTTTACTGTTTTGCTGAAATGAAGCACACAGACAAAAAACTAGATAGAGGCCTTGCCCTGCTAAAGAAGACATCCTTTTTGTTTGAATCAATGGGAATCTACTTGTGTTCTGCATCGTTCACTGGTTCACTGAAAAATCAGTGACTTGCACCAATCTATAGAACTTTAGTGACTGATGCCTGTTAGACAACACAAAGGCTGCAAATTGCAAAAAAGTAAACATCCACTCTAATCGAAGAATGTGCTATTTAAAGTTAAATCAATAGGCCCACATTTCCAGTCTGAATAAAACATGAATCCTTAACAGAGTTATTTCAGAAAGTCAAGTCTATTGGGCCCCGTAGTGCCAAGATTTAACTGTAAAGGTAGGGCTGTAATGATTACAAGAATAACAGCAAAATAAGGGGATGAAAGGAATGCATTTGACATTTGCTCCAGTGAGCAATGTGCAAATGAAAATCAATTTACTTGAAACAAAGTCTTCCCCCTTTGTAGTCTAGACGCTGTGAGATGCCAACATTTATTCCTTACTATGTTTGTTCTCTTCAACTTAAGAATTCAGCCTCAGGGTATGCCTTTCAGAATTAGAAGTAAAAGTGAATTAATGTGGTTTCTTAGTAATAAGTGGCAAGACCAATCTAACCCACCTCCCAAAAGAATTGGGCAAGGAGGAATTTATTCACTCTCAAGGCAAATAGAAGATCAGGCCTCCACAATGAGAGTTACAGGAAAATGATCCAAGTTAAGACACTCTCTCTTTTTCTTTTTGCATAAGTTTCATTTCCCCAGAGAAACTTTTCCACAAGGAAGGGATTGAGGCCAACTCCAGACCTAGCCTCATATTTGTACAGTTTTGTAATAAGGGAAAAATATAATTTCCCTTAGCAGTTTCAGTTCAAAGCTTCGTGAGGAAGAGCTCTCACTCGGGTTGGCTTACCAGTCTAACCCTTGGGTCAGTTGCTGTGGGGGGGCCTTGCCGAGGGTCTGGTTGGTCCTTCCTGAGTCCTGTGACCATTCCTGTGTACCGTGGTTCACGAGGAGAAGAAAGTGGAAGCATTGCTACGCAGTCACAAAAACAAGATCCCTTCTGTGAAGGTTTTTGGTTGAGAGAAACACGTTGAAGACTTCAAGCTGTTTCCACACTGAGTCATTGATTTGGGAATTGTGGAAATACAGACACTACTCAAGTTACCTGCACCTCCTTTGAGAGTTTAGGCGTGGAAGGAAGTAAACTCTGAACAGATTGTTACTAAACTCTGTCTTGATGACTTGGGGAAAGGTTGAACTTGGTCTTGGTGGGCATATGAGAGTTAACTAGGTAGTAGTGAAAAAAAGATGCTCCTCCAGAAGGACCAGCTTTAATAAAACCATGCCTCCCTGGCAGATGTACACAGATTCCAGGGTATGGGTCAAGATGTGAGATTGGAAGGATATATAGGACTACCTTGTGATGGTGATATCAACCAAGGCGAGGAGTTTTGACTGTACCCTATCACCACTGAAGAAACACTCGAGTATTTAAATTGGGAACGAATTTTAAGAAAATCCCTGAAAACAAACGAAACTTTGGCAGCGTGTGGATTAGAGAGGGGAAAGGATCCTTGAAAAGTTTCTTCCTCCTATTGTTATCGAACCTAAAGTGAGTTCGCTCACCCGTTGCGCAGCAAGCCAATCTCTGACACCGGGGGTGGTGGAAGAAAGTAGGAACTTTATTTTTGCACAGCGCTGAGCAAGGAGACAGGGCAGCTAAAGCTGAAATCCCAAACTCCCCGAAAAGCTAAAAGGAAGGGTTTTTATTTGGGGCTTTAGGTAGGGGAGGGGGAGCATATGGCCTTGCTGGTCGGAGCTTTCCCACCAGCCTGTCTTTGGCCTTGAGACTACTTGCAGACAGGAGGGAGCTCATGACCTTGCTGGTCAGCAGCTTTCCCACCAGCCCGTATCTCTTTGCGGGGAGGAGATAGTCCAGGTGCTTGTCCTTGATGGTGTCTGTCTCCATGGAGAATAGTGGATTCTGGAGCTGGGAAGCCAGAGAGCAAGCAGGGAATGGATGTTTTGCTTTTAACCCCATATATGCTGGGTTTAATGTGGGGAAACTGATACCAGGGTCGGTATCACTATCTAAGGAAGAAAAATCTTTTGGAACACCTAAATAGGGAACCAAAAAATATTTATGACATAATTAGGTTGAAAGGTTAAAGACGCAGCAGAAAAGGAACCTTGCGGTCATTTCAAGTTCAGGCTTCCCTTCAGGTATACCGTGGCCAACAAGGCCCTGGAAGACACCTCCTCACCAGTCTCTCTCCATCCCATTGTTAAGAATCCTAAGGGGTCTGAGATTTTACTCTACTGACAATGTAAAAATTTATCCTTCTATACTTTCATGAATGCCAATAGAAGCCATGAGATTCCAGGACCAGAGACAAAAGACTCTATTACTCACATCACACCTCGTATTTACATCTGTACAGAGTTCATTGACCTCCCCGCCTTCCAAGGACACTGGGCCTGGGCCACGCGAAGGAATGTTTCTGGGCTCAGGTTCAAAGATGGCCACTTTGGCCCCGACTCTAAGGCACAAGTTACAAAGAATATATCCTGCGTCATGTTCCTTGTCTGGACTGGCCACTCCGACGGGCACCTGACTGGACTTTAGAAACATCCCATCCGTGGGAACAAGAAGAAATAACTCAAAGTAACCAAATGTCTGAAACCCTGAGTCAGAACCTAGAGAAACCTTAGGATAAAAGGAAGTCACAGACATAGAACAATTGGGAGTCTCTCTGAGGAGAGGACGCTTTGCCTCAGACACGGACAATTGGCACTCTGGCCTGCTGTACAAACTACTGAGACTTCCCCGGATGATTGTGTTGTGGATGTTGTAAGTACCGATTTGTTATTTGCTTCCCCACTCCTTGTTCTGTTCTCCTTTATCAATAAACTCTGATTGCTTAAACAACCAAGTAGCCTTGGCGGTACCTGTCATTCCTTCCCTTTGTGGCTGCGGACAACAACATCAATTCTCTTTGCCTCTCTCAGCTTCCATAGGAGTGATGCAGAAGGGCATCTGTTTCTATCAAGAAGCAAAACTCATTCCTCCTGCAAGCTTTCTCTAGTTCACTCTACCGACAGAGCTTAACGTTGTACCAGCTGGCAATGGAAAAATATTTAAAGGGCCCATATCCACTTTTGTAATGCAGATGATAAAGGATGAAATTGGTATTTAAGGGAAATAAATTAATAACTAAAACAATCCTCAGAAGACCCTCTAGTAGTCAAATGAGATAATTCAATGCTCTCTAAAGTAAGGTGAAAATGATTTTAGAGGATGCTGGGATTAACTTTTTAAAAAAATAATACTTGGGTAATTGTTTCAATATACACGTTCACTGACAAGGGCTTTAGCATTTGGGTAAATAAAAAAGAACAAAGTCAACTTAAAGGAGATTCTTAGAAAGTATTAAGTGAGGAATATTTAAGGTGGAATAAGGGTGTGGCAAAAATCGTGAATACAGTACACAAATGGCTAAGGTTTAGGAATCGCCACAACGATTATATGAACTCATCTTAAAAGATGACAGATTATATCAAGGATGGTATTTTCCTTTTACAGTCATGCTCCGCATAATGTCATTTTAGTCAACAATGGACCACGTGTACAATGGTGGTCCCCTAAGATTAGTACCCTGTAGCCTAGATGTGTAGTAGGTTATGTCATCTAGGTTCGTGTGAGCACACTCTATGATGTTTGCACAATGACAAAATTGGCTAACGATGCCTTTCTCAGAACATCATTATGTGCTGCAGGACTGGATTTTAACTGTAATTATTAGTAAGATAAAGGAGAGAGAAAAAGAAAGATAATAGTGGAGATTTTAGTACCAGGCAGCAAACTGGGGATTTAGAAGTGCAATCAACGTTTAGACTCATGTAGACTCTATGCAATTGTAGGGTGGCTGCATTTCCCAGGTGAGTGTCCTCTGGCTCCTTCTGGAACAGCTATGTGTGTTCTTGCTGGATACGGGGAGTAGCACTCAGCTTGGCACACGGAACCTCTGTGCACAAAATCCAGGCAAGAAAGTTCCATCCCTGTGTGTTCTGCAGGGTATTCTGGGCCTTAAAGACATCAGCCTCCCTGCCCACTGTGGCATGTCACTGGGCAACTGGCCTCTTTGTGGCAGGCGGTGTTGGTGATCTGCTCCACAGACGTGCCCAGGGCCATTAGCCTGGGTGTTCGTATATTAAAAATGATTACCGTGATTTTGAGTTATACTCTCTTGATAAAAGACAGAGTCAATAACTAGCTAATTCCATTTGTAAATGCATAAAAAAGCATCATGCAGGCTGCAATCTTGTTAAAATAAAACTGCTATGCATAGGGTGTTCGTGGTTGGTATTTAAGGTATAAGAATTGTGTGTCACACCATCTGTTTGGTGCTCACTAAGGAAATACTGTATTCCCGGGGCTTCTGTTTAATCATTCACAAAAAAGCTATCCTCAAGTCAGTGGCATCTTCAAAATGATCGATGGATCATCCGTGTGTTGTGTCAAATGATGTGCTTTCAAGAACAAATCACTTAAATCATTGTTTCCTCAAGCATGGCACATTTGCCATTGAAGGTTTATAGCATGGTTTTTGGTGGTAAAGAGACAAACTTGTTTTTTATTATTTAATACTCATATCTATTTGAATATGTCAGAAATTAATGTAAGTACAACATGAAAACAATGACTAATGGATGTTACTGCTTGAATTGCAGGTGTGTGACCAGCTGCGCCCATGGATGTAAAACCTTAGCAAGTGAACCCATCTTCTGCCACAGTGGCTGGGAGGATGGAGAGATGAGACCACTCAAATCACCAGTAGAGTTTCTCACTTTCTACATTTAAAGCACCATGCTATGCTGTGTTCTTTTCAACGACACTTCAAAATTGTAAGTTTTAGAACGTGGGCATGGCAGAAAGTGTGAAAGTACCACATGAATAGCCGAAGTTTAGGAAAATTTGGCCTAAGAGATGTCATAGATACAAATTTTTGTGTAGTGGAAAATAATTGCTTCATTCATCCATTCATTCATTCAACGAATGCAGAATCTGTTATTGTCTAGATGCTAGGGATACGCAGGTAGTTAAGACAAGATTTATGACCTCGAATGGCTCACACTGTATTAAGGACGACATAACACGACTGTACAAACTTCCCTGTACACACGGGCACAAAGTGTAATGAGAACCTAGAAGAACTGAGACCGGAGATCCAGGAAAGACATACAGGAGGGGTGATCTTTGAGCTGAATGTTGAATTGGAGCAGGAGTTCACCAGGCAAACATGAGTAAGAATGGACGGCATTTCAGACAGCAGAGCTAATAGCAGAAGTTTGGAGGAATGTAGGAACTGGATGTGTGAGAAATCTCTTCTCGTTCTTGTGTGAGGGGAGGGGAGTATGTACAAGGCACGTATTCGGGGAAAGTGATTGGCAGTGTGCCCGCCTAAAGATGTAAGTAAGGTCTGCAAGGACTGAAATATGTATTGAATTTGGACTTTATTTATGAGCTCAGAACAGTAGAGATAAGGCATACATGTTACTACTTCCTTGAATGTGCTCATGGTAGACATAACTAATCAATCCCAGTGCTGCTTCCTGCTCTGGCCCATGCCTTCTGAAGGCAGAGCTCTCTCCAGCCGCCCCTGCTAACTGATTTGAAATGGCAAGGGAGGCGAAACCTATTTCCTGTTTCTGGCAGAGTCCATGGAGCTAGAAAGAGCTTTAATAATGCTTGGAGCATGATGCAAATGAGGTGAAGATCTGTACCCAAAGTTTTATATATTTAAAAAAAATCGAAACAACAGAAAAAATCCATTTCAATGCCTTCCAGTGGAATCTGAATCATATGATCGGGGAACCTGAGTCCAGAAGTTAAAAAATGCTGACTCTTGAGGCAAATAGAGCTCAAGATTTGCATTAAAAAACGTTTGGTTACTTACTGATAATGGGAAATCAGATTATAAATTTCCTGTTTTTCTTGAAAAATTTGAAAATTCACATTGCGTCAGCATTCCCAGCTGGCCACGATCCAGTCCCTCTGATCAGTGGCTGCCCTTCGGCAGGAGTGTGTTCACGCCCATCTGCCACAGTTGATGACATTCTCTGTTGTTGACACCAGACCTAGTCCACTGATCCGTGTTACCCGCCTGGACCCTGGAGGGGGGTTTTTTATTTTGGCTCCTGCTCATCTAGCTTAACAGTATCTCACGAAATATTTCTAGATAGTGGTCCTGAAAAAATTATGGATAAATGGCATCTTTGTAAATTGAATTCTGAATTCTATTACAGATATATTAGATAAAATTGAGGATCATCTTTTCTCATACAAATTCAGGTTTTCCCATGCTCCCCTTGTCAGAACTTTTCAAACTGAGGAACTCTTAAATTTTGTGAGGAGAGGATACCTTCTCAGTCTGTGCAGAACAAGAATTACGACAACCAGGGACACTAACCAGCCCTCACGGTGACGCCATTGAATACGGCATCTTATAATAAGGCTTTCATTTCCTTTGCATAAACAGAGACTTAAGATTTCCAAAGCTGGTTCTGATCCTGTAATTAAAATGGGGTGGGATTAAAATGCCTTGAGATGTTGGTCAGAGGGCATGCACTTCAGCTATAAGATGAGTACGTTCTGGGGCTCTGGTGTACAGCGCAGTGATGTAGCTAAGAATAGCGTGCCCCACGTTTGGAATTGCTCAGGGAGTAGATCTTAGGGGTTCTCCTCCACACACAGTGCCTCTGTGACGTGATGGACGTGTTGATTACAGTAATCACTTCACAGTGCATACCTGTATCAATTCCTCACGCTGTACACCTTAAATATGCACACTTTTTATTTGTCAGTTGTACCTCAATAAAGCTGGAAAAAATGTCTTGAATCAGGAATTTGGGGAAAATTAACAGACCTGGAACATGTCGGGGTGAACAAGAATGAGGACTCTCTTCAAACCAAGAAACGATGAGAGTATTACCGCAGATTGTGGGAAGGAGAAAGTTCTAGAAACAGATGATGAAAACCCGGGGAGGAGGAGGAGGAGGTGAGGGCAGCGCTCCCGTGAGACAGTTTGCTTCAGTGTTTTCATCAGCACAAAACCTTTCGTAGGTGAGTACGTGGGCTGCTGGCGGATTAACTCTGGGTCCTGGCGTCTGGAACAGGTTCTCATGCCTCCGACTGCTCCAGGGCGGTGCTCTCGAGAGGGGCCAGGGTCTCTCTGGTGGGGCATCCACAGTCTCCCCACAGCGTCTGGAGCGTGGCATTGGGTTCAGTGTCGTGTTAGCATCACACGCTTTTACTATAACAAGGAAATGGTCAGCCTCTCTGCTCTCAGTTCTTGCTGGAACTCCAGTTATCCTTTTCTCTTTATAACCCTGACACAGTAATGAGGTTTTAAATCCTTCAAACATGCTCGGAAAGGCAGTTACCGGCTCCGTTATGTGACCTTTTCAGCACCATGTGATTTATGTGGTTGATCGTTTGTCTTCTCCCTTTTTAAATAAGAGCAATCAGAGGGGGGGTGGGAGAGTCAGAGAGCCGTGTTTTCACAGGGACACAAAGGTCCCTGAAGCCCTTTCCACTCCCACCCCACAGCCTTTGGTGTTTAAACGATCAGGCTAGATTTTATTTGGTTGTAGGTTGTTTCCTGGAAACTTGTGTCACTGCAAATCTAGGAAAATACGCATAGCCCACGCCTCTATGCTGTCTCATTGGCCTTGGCATTTTGACACCCTTTAGCCTTTTTTTTTCTAGGAGGGAATTGAATTGTCCTTTCGATAACGTCTGATAATATTCTTAAGAGACACCGAACCCCCAAGTAATTGGTTACAAGAAAACAAGACTTTATTGAGGTATGATTAACAAACAAAATCTGTACATATTTCATATATGCAACTCAATGAATTTGCAGATAAGTACGCAGCCCTGAAACTATCACCACAGTCTATGCCGTAAACATATCCATCACGTCCAGGAGTTTGCTCTCATCCTCTTTATTATCACTGCTAGACTTTTGTGATAAGAACACAAGATCTTCTGGAGCCTTCTGATTTGATAACTAATACTCTCAGGGTTTGGGCAGTACTCAGCTTAACCAACAAGGTGCTTCTGATCTGAATGTGAATTATTTTGTTTTGGGGAATTTCTTCAATGTCACTGTTTATCTTTCTAATAGAAATTGGATCTTTTAAAAAAGAAACTTCAGCCAATTTTGATGGCCCGTAGATCTGAGTACCTGAACTACTCCTGTAATTACATTAATTTACTATCTTGTCTTGCTCTCCAGTTCTTCCACACATTTTAATCATGTGCCTGATGGAGAAGGGCCAGAGGCTAACTTTCTGTAGTGCCTGGTCCACCATCCAGATCCAGGTGAGCCAGCATCGAGCAGAGATCACAAAATTGATGCGTGCAGAAGCCATGGTAGCAGCTATAGGCCAAAAGGATCACTTTGCTTTGCTTTATTTTTGCATGTGAAACTCAGACCTATTATTTATTTCATAAAACACTGTGTCGACCCTACTTTTTTCCTTCTAAAACATATCCTTGTATAGCTACCTTTATTTCCCCACACTTGAGGGCAGCGTGACACAGAGCAGACACGATGATAAACAAAGCTGACAAACCAGCTCAGAGCTGAAGCCCATGAGGGCCCAGTGGCGCTCAGGTGTAAATGGAGACACTGTTGCTCAGCTCCAGCCGCTGGTGCCATACGGGGCTGTTGATTTCGTTTCCAGTGACTCTACTTTTTCAAGAGAATCTAACATTCTGAATTTTTAAGTGAAAGATGTTAATTTTAAAATGTTGGCTCAAATATGTTTGAATTGCCAAGAATAAACAAAATAAAATGTAGGACAAGATAAATCCATTGATAATCTCTGATGCAGACAAATGACCGAACCTAATATCATTAAATATCTACGCATTTGTGCTTATGGAAGCATGTGGGTACAAAGAATTACATCTTGAACAGAATTCCAGTTACTTTTTTTAGCTTACAATGTATAAGCCATAATGCATTAAGTATATGTTTAATATATTTATCTGACATATAGAAGACGTCTATTGATGACTATATATTCAAGTAAGTGAGGCATATATATGCATATTTGTTTGTGTATGTAACACACTTGATTATATATTATTTTAACATAGAATTTGGGTCATGTTTGGTTCTCAAGAATCCATACTGACTGGGCAGTTTCATTAAATTTGGTGAGAATCCAAAATGAAAAGTGGATGACTTATTATTCAAAATAGACCTATACCCTTTGCTGATTTTTTCACTAAAGGTTATTACTGCCTCATTTATTCAACTTATTTGTTGCCTATCTCCTCCACCAGCATGTCAGCCCCACGAGGCAGGAGGTTTTCTCTGCGTCTCTCACTGTCCTGACACAGGACAGGCACTTTTGTAGGGAAGATGAGTGGAGTTTAGTGTCTGGAAGAGACAAGCTGGCAGAGGGTTATGGCGTGCAGGTGGGGCTTGGAGCTGTTCCTCATCAGAAGGATACTGGCCAGAAAGGAGGAGAGATGGGTCTTGAAATCTGAAGGAAGAAGGTGGGGTGGGGAGGGTGTGAAGAAAGGCAAAGATGGTTTACGGTTTCCAGTTGGATCAGCTCCACTAGCTGGGGTTTTTAGATGGAGTGTGCTGTGTCTGGGAGGAGATGTACAATCTCTGACTTTGAAGACCGTAAATATCAGATGAAACTATTTCTGTAGAGCTAAAAAATGACCCAATAGAATAGAGGTTGAAAAACGCCTTGCGTAACAACTGATGATTCTTAGGGATCTAAAATAGTAGAAAAGAGGGCGCTGGGCAGTCATGAATTATATCATGAAAATGTGAATGCCAGGAGGAGAGAACTTTCCAGAGGGAAGTCTGAGGTTGCTCAGAATTCTTCAACTAGAAGTCCCGGAGATAGTGAAGATGATGGATTTGGAAGGAATAAATCCGGGGGGGGGGGGGGGGGGGGGGGGGGGCGGCCAGAGGGGATGCAGAAATGCCAACGCAATGTGTGTGTCTGGATTGAAGCGGAAATGACTGTTACTCACGAGAGCCACGGCATTCAAGGGGCCAATTGGAACTAAACAAATTAGACAAATGCTCCCCTCTGTGGAGTCACTGTTTTATTATCTTGTTCCACCAACCAGGCCAGAGTTTCTGCACTGCAACCACCTGAACAGACTTTTTTATTTTAACTCGACTTCCATGACCTCGTCCCTTAGAGAGTCTGATTTAGTTGTATGAGGTGGGGCCCTAATAAATGAGAGATTTTTAGAAAACTGCCCTGCCAATGATAAGATATGGAAATCACTGAATTATTCACAGTTTGCCCTGTAGCTGAGTTTCACATGGGGAAAATGTTTCCCTAGTCAACCCCTGAATGAGGCTGTATGGCTAACATTCTCCTTCACAGCGTTTAGAAAAGAAGTGGGTACGGTTTGGGTGATTCCTTACTGTTCTGTTTCTCTTGCAGTTGTCATTTCTGTGCTCTGAGTCACGGTCTTTATTTTCCTTTCTGTTTCCTAACATTCGTCAACTCATTCATTCAATAATAAATGTTTTCGCTATTTCTAAGAGCAAACCACTGTGGTATGCCCCAACAGAGATGAGCCAATGGATAAGTCATGGTTCCACCACTCAGTGCTTACATAAATCGTGTCTATACCTTCTAGAAGAGAAATGTGTCATTCATAATATATTTACTAGTGTCAGGAAATAGTGATTTATTCTCCAATACACCTTTAACTCTAGGAGTGAACTTGCCAAAGGCTCTGCCCATCCCTGCATTTCAGGCAGGATCCAAAGAGCTTGTCCAAAGGAATGAGGGTTAGCAGGCTGGGAGAATGTGAGTTAGGAGAGGATGTGGAGCCAGGGGGAAGAGGACCCAGCCACAGGGAAGACACTCAAGCAGAGGGGAGCGCTTCAGCAGTCAGTACATTCCCTGACAATGGAAGTGGTTTAGTAACAAAAGATGATTATATTTGGAAAAATTTTAAAAAAGAGGGAGCTGGAAATAAAGATGCAGCAAAGAGACATAAAAAGTTATTTTTTTTAAAGTTAAAATTTTTTAAAAGTTGAAAAACAATTGAAAAGATTTTTTTTAAGTTAAGGAAAAAAGTGCCCAGTGCAGCCGAGATGATCACCTCAGTTGGGAATACACATGCATGCATATCCACACTTCTGCGTACACACACACATCCATGCATGAGTATGTGTGGGTGGTGTTACAGGAGGGGATGGAGCAGGTAGAAACACTGTTGGGAGGCACAGGAAGCGACAGCCAGGACACAGCCCAATGGTGGATGCATACAAACCTCCCAGCATCCTCCCTATGGAGTTGCAGGTACCCAGGACAAGACTGAATGGGGCTCATTGTGTGATGGGGAAGGGACATGGACCCTCTGTGGCTGAGATGGGAGCTCAGGTCTCAGGATGAAGATGCCTTCCAGCAGAGTGTCTTAGGAAACATCATCCTTCTTTAGGACAAATCCATAACTCCCAATGAAGGTGGATGAGAGGATTTGTCTGGAAAATGGTTAATTCTTGCTATTCCTATGGATGTTGAAAGAATTTTTTTGTTGCCTATTTCTGTTGTTATTTTGTTTTGCCCTTTAAAGTGGCAGGAATAGAATCTCAATGAGTAGACTCTTGACCCCTTCCTCCAACCTTGGCCCTGCGCTGGGTGACTGTGTGCTCCCCTGCCCCACGCTCTTGCTGCCTTTGCACACCCAGGGCCCCAGTGGAGTTCTTAGGAGAGAAGCAGAGGCAGGCTTGGAACAAAACCCAGGATATGTGCCCTTCCATTTCCTTTCCTCTGTTATTAGTAAATGCTCTGCACATCTTGAGGAAATATGGGATGGATTGAGTCCAGAGTCACAGTGCCACTTTGCAGAGGGTGTATGTTGTGCTCTAAATAAGGGAAGTGACCTGTTTAGACCTGGTTGCATTGTTAGTGGAGGGCAGGGCACAGATGTATATATATTTCCCTATTTAACAAATAGGAGATCCCACCAACTGGGAGCCCTGGCCCCATAGAGCGGCAGAGCCTGGAAGGGCTGCCGAGTCAGGCGATGGAGGAATAAGGTGTGGGTGGAAGACAGGATTTAGGGCTGGTTCCCTGGCCTGTCCCATTCAGATACTGTACTCCTGCATTCCCTTTATCCAGAGAACTGATCAGGAAGCCTATCACCCTTTGCTATAACCTAAGTTTTAAAGATTTTATTTTTTCTTTTTCTCCCCAAAGCCCCCTGGTACATAGTTGTGTATTTTTTTTAGTTGTGAGTCCTTCTAGTTGTGGCATGTGGGATGCTGCCTCAGCATGGCCTGATGAGTGGCGCCACGTCCGTGGCCAGGATTTGAACTGGCCAAACTGTGGGCAGCCGAAGGGGAGTGCACGAACTTAACCACTCAGCCACGGGGCCAGCCCCTATAACCTAAGTTTTAGTGCAGGGCATCTACTCAGAGCGGAGGGTGCTCAAACCTGGGAGGGTTACTCACATCCGGCAGTGCATTTTTAAGTTTGTGGTTCCTAAATTTGCTATAAAACAATTTACAGCAACCACAATTCACTTTTATAACAGCATTTCCACAACCAGTGTATGAGAGAGCCTATAAAAGAGAGGTGCATTGTAAACACATTAGGAATAAAGGGAAAAAAATTCCCCAAACACCATCAAAAGTAAGTGTGTTTTCTTCCTTAGTTTTGGAAATCATTGTCTGCTCAAGAAATCAAGTGTTTCGAAGCAATGAGTTCCCCAGCATGGGGGCGTAATAAGAGAGATGATGGCTGCCTCGGGGAACAATATCTGATTTTTGAGGCAGAAGAAAAACTGGGATGAAGGGCAGAATGTGGTCTCCTGTTGTGCAGCTAGAGAGTGAATTAAACGGGAAAGGCTTTATGCTGAAGAATGTCTTCGAACTCCTTGTTTGCGTGGTGCTGTCTGAGAAGACGAAATGTGCTGCTAATGGCCACTCTGCTCATCTCTCAGCTTGGCAGCTGCTCAAATCATAAAACGAAAGAGAGAAGAGTCACGCTTTCTGATCAGGCCATTCCCAAGGCCATGAGCAATGGGCTACCTGCCTCTGTTCGGGAGGATTCTGCTGCCTTTTGGAGGTGGATGTGACTGGGAATAAGAAATCAGAGTAGTTACGATAAAGGCTAAGACTGTCCCAACAGCTGACCATGTGCCCCTTTGTAAATATTCTATTTGTGTTAACTCATTTATCATCACAATAATCTCAGGCAGTAAATGTTTCATTAGCCTCACTTCACACATAGGATCTGGGGCAGATAGCTGAGCTATTCTGCCCAAGTCCCTCAGTTGAAAGGTGTAAAGACGGGATGTGAAGTCAAGTCGTTTGGCGTCAAATTGATCTGTCTGTTGGTAACAGCTTTCCAAGGAGATCAGATACTTATTCCTGAACTCCTGGTTTCCTATGGATTTTGGTCTCCCTTCCGAGCCCTTGTTCTAGCGTTCTCTGCCCACAGGTGTGCCTCTGGTCTTGCTTCTCCAAACAGATGTAGAAAATATCATTAGAGTTTACCTTTTCCGAAGTTGTCTTTTACTCAGGATACTCACGGGGGCGCAGTCAGGGTGCGTGCAGCCTCTCTCAGAGGATGGTGGGATCCCACCTTGAAACTGAGTTCACGTTTAAACTGTGCCTGGGGATGCTCTGCTCCCCCAGGAGGCTCTGTGTGTATTCAGCATAACACAGTTTGGGAGAACGAATTTGAAGGTGTTAGAACTCTGACTGCAACTCAAGGATGTCCAGCCCAAATCAGTATGGGGGAAAAAAGCATTTTATTGCCTTATATGACCACACTCGAAACAGATAGGGCAGGTGTGAGCAGAGCTGGATTCCAGGGCTCAGGCAGCATTTGGATCCTTCTTCCTTTTTCCTCTTTTTCTTCTTCCTCTCTTCAGATCAGCTTTAGTTGCTATACTGCAGACTACCTTTCTCTAAGCCAAAGGAAATACAACTTCAGACAACCCTAGACTCAAAGGGAAAAAGTCTCACCTTTTCCAGGGAGGAAAAAGGGGTCCTTCCATCAATCCCAGATAGAAAATCCCAAGGAAGGACTTTGATTGGCTCATCGTGGGACATGTGCCCATCTTTGGACCAATCACTGTGGTCGGGAGGATAGAATTATGCAAATAGCCCTGCTTAGTGTGTCTATCTGTGATCAGGACACTGATCAGAGTCTGTGTATTGGTTTCCTTTTGTTGCTGTAACAAATTGCCATAAATTCAAAGGCTTGACACAACACAAATGCATTCTCTTACAGTTCTGAAAGTCAAAAATCCAAAATGGGAGTTACTGGGCTAAAATCAAGGTATTGACAGGACTGCATTGCTTCTGGAGGCTCTGGGGTGGGGGCTGTTTCCTTGCATTTTCCATCTTCTAGAGATGCCTGTCTTCCCTGGCTCATGGCCTCTTCCTCGTTCAAAGCCAGGAGCGTAGCATCTTCAGATCTCTGACTCTCCCCATCTGCTTCTGTCATCACATCTCATTCTTTGACTTTCCTGCCTCCCTCTCTTCACTTATGATCCTTGTGATTACACTGAACTCACCTTGTTAATCAAGGATCATCTCCCTGTTATGGGCTTAATTGTGTTCCCCGAAAATTCACATGTTGAAGGCCTGACCCCCAATACCTCAGAAGCGACTGTATTTGGAGATACAGCCATTCAAGAGGTGATCCAATTAAAGTGAGGCCCTTCAGGTGGGCCCTAATCCACTCTGACTGCTGGCCTTAAAAGCCAAGGAAATTTGGATGCACAGAGAGACCCTGGGGGCGCTCAAGCACAGAGGAGAGACTACATGAGGACATGGTGAGAAGGTGGCCCTCTGCAAGCCAGAAGAAGAAACCAAACTTTCTGATCTTGATCTTGGACTTCCAGCCTCCAGATCTGTGAGAATATAAACTTCTGTTGTTTAAGCGGCCCAGGCTTTGGGATTTTGTTATCACTGCCCAAGCAGACTACTGCTCCCCGCTTCTCAAGATCCTTAACTTACTCACAGCTGCAAGGCCCCTTTCGCCATGTAAAGTAACATATTCCCAGGTTCTGGGGATTGGGACATGTATATGTTCGGGTCATTGTTCTGCCTCCTGCAGTCTTACTGGAGGACACAAGAGAGGGCCGCCTCACCACTTCACACGGCGGGCGCTCCACAGCTACACACTCACGTCACAGATTTGTCATGTGAAGATAATGGGGTGAATGTTTTCATCACGTGTTTTCTTACCACAGGCATGTTTTGTGTTGGTATCACGCGTAGGCCTATTGTATAGGCGGAGATGGAACAGAGACTATATTGGCCGCAGGGAGGAAAGGGCAGCTATGAACTGGGGTTTGTTTATGCCTCTCTGGTCAGGAAATCACTGGTTGGAGAAGAACCCGGAGGCCTGGTTGCAATGTCAGCACATTAAGGTGTCAGTTGAGCCTGGCTGCTCGTAAAATGTGGCCTCTGATATCCAGACTCACATTCAAAGGTTAGCTTTTATCCTCTGCTTGAAACCGTCTAGCACCTTAAATACAGAAAGACAATGTTAAGGAACACATCCATGATGAAGCAGCGTCATGGTGCAGACTTTGAGATGTGGACTGTCAAACCTGTGTTCAAGCCCTATCAAGGCCATTGTCAGCTGGGTGGCTTTGAGAGAGGCCCCTCACCTCTCTGAGCCTTCATCTCATCATCATTGCTCACCTTGCTGTTCTGACTGCCTGAATGGCCCCCTAAGACTCCTCTCGGGAGTTACCTCTTTGGGGATATTCTCCCTTACTCCTGGCCTAGGTGAGTCACTGTTTTCTTTTGGTCTGTAGTACATTGCATGGGCCTCTCTTAAGCTCTCATCACATCAGTAATAGCAACTGTAGCTGGAATTTATTGAGTGCTTGCTGGATGCCAAGTGTTGTACCATCACTTTGCACGGGTTAGCTCACATGAGCAACAACGCAGCTATGAGAGAGGTGGGTACCATCCCACTTTACTAATGAGAGAAACCACCACGTCACCATCATGGACCTGGGCGTGCAGCTGGTGGCTGGTGTGTCTCTTTCCCTGCAGCCTCACAGAGTGGACCAAAGAGCCATCATCTCAACAGCGGCCGCCCAGGACGTTCTCCAAGCCTCACAGCAGGTGAGATTCCCAGAGGCCCTATGTCCCTGGTCAACGGAGACAACTTCTCTCTCTCAGTTTTCACATGCTGCAGAGGAGCTCAGGAGAGCCCTCACAGCTAGGACTGGTGATCCTTGGAGCTTCTTCCTGTTTCTTCCCCAGTCTGTCCATACGCGGTGATGTGGACCATTTTCCTCTTACATGCTCTTATATGCCTACTATAGGCCCATGTGCCATTTCCTGTCGAGTGGGCTTATCTGTGCGAGGCCCAGTCTAGCCCGACCATGCTTGGGGAACTGGATTTTTCTACTTTTGTCAAAGCAGGTGTTTTTGATACTGGGAAATTCCATTTTACCTACTTGAACAAGCATGACTATTAGGCTCCAAATTGCTGTAATAATTGTCAATGCTAAAATTTCTCTCCATATTTAAACTTTAAGGCAGATAAGTATAAAAAGATGCCAGGGTCACTGTGCCTTTCAAGCCTGCCAGTCTCCCATAGCGCATCTTTCCCAGATCCTTCAGGCCAGAGCATAGATTGTTTTATCAGATACCAATATCTAGCTCTCCTGCCCTTTGACATTCTTTTTTAAATATAAAGGGAGAAATGTTCCGGTTTTTCTTAGAGATCTGTTTGATTTACGTATGTAATTTGTTCGGTGGAGTTTCCCATATAGGGCGTCCATTTTGACTTAGTTTGCTCCATTTCTTTTCATTTCAGTGTTTAGAGACAGTGTCCAAGGAGCTTGTCTTCAGTCTGGCTTGACTTCTTTTCCTCTCTCGTTTCATTGGACAATGGGATTGTTTTTAAAAAAGTCATCCTTACGTTGTATTGCAAACACAATTGATAATCACCTCAAAGCAGAATTACTACAGTAATCAATGTTCTGAGGGAGCGAGACACAGAAGCCCATGGGGAAATGCACACTGTATAAGCAGATTCTGCCTAAAATCTGTCCTTTCGGTCAACTCAGAAGCACATACAATTCTTTAAACACTTTTATGCAAACTTGAATCAAGAGGGGTGTAATTTTAAATGTCTCTTGTAGAAATTCTAAAATTAATATAAAAACAGATTTAATAAGAGAACTCAGAAACATGTACAAATTCTTAGAAATAGTCACTGCTTCTCAACTCTCAGTATCCTCGTTTATAATTAACTGGCATGATTTTCATGTCACCCCAAGAGGCTTGTGGAGTGATCAGGAGATAACCACATCCTGTTGAACTCCCATATATAAATAGGAGATTGCTTGCTGGAGGGTCTAGTTCTAACATCTCAAAGGGGATTTTTAAAACAACCCATTAATCTAACCATTAGTTGTTAATGAGGATCATCTTTTAGTGATTTTTTTTGCATATAGCTTGAGAAGCTTGGAAGAAGGTTGTGAGCCAGCAGCAGGCTTATTTGTGACCTCTGATAGGTGGGAAATTATGGGGAAATAATGAAACACATTCCTGAGAGGAGAATAAAGCTTCAATTAAAATGGCTGAATTTATGCAATCACCTTATAGTCAATAACTATTATCCAAACTAAATTTGAAAATTACCATTGATGTGTATGAAAGAGAAATGGTCCAAGAAATAACTTCAGGTCAAACTTGTCAATATATCAGAAAAGAGAATGATGGTTCTATTTCCCTGCATTTAGAAATCCATCTGTGAAATGATCACCATGGTGATTCTGAAAGAGATATGACTTTCCAGGTTGTGCAGTGAGGGATAAAAGCAATGGGTATTTTCAAAAGTTGCAAAACATAAATGGTTGTCAAACTTCAAGAAGCAGCTGTTGTGAAAAACACAGAGAACAGAAAATCAAAATACAAGAGAAAAAGAAATTTAAAGATCAGTGTAAAATTTTTAAGTAGACGATGTTTGTGAAAGAATAACATAAATGGTCTAAAGCAAAATAAGGATTCCAGAGGAGAAACATGATGCAAAACGTCCATGGTTAAGACGGTCTAGCTGCTACAACAAACATTGGCCTCGAATGACTTATTGTGGGCTCTGCTAAACCAGTGACATCTCCAGAAGATAAAACGTTGAGCAGCAGGAGTTCTTCCAACATCAGAATGGCCTTGGAGTTGGTTCCATGACACCAAATGGCTGATGACTGAGCTATTCAGAGGAGCTCAAGTGTCCTCTCATCATAGAATTTCATGGATGGGGACCCTGCAAACATTCCTGAGTTTTATCGCATTGACAGACAAGTTCTTTCTTGTTCATGGGATTACCACGTGTTTGTGAACCAGGGACAAATCACGGGTGATGTGGTCCTGAGCCCTGGAAGTTGGTTGTTTCCGCAAAGGTTGTAACTGCAGTGGAAAACTGAGACTGATAGAGCCAAAGTTCTTTCAAATTGATTAGACCTGTTCTTGCCTGGGGCGATTTTGTTCCCCAGAGGACACTTGGTAATATCTGGAACCATCTTTGATTGCAGGATTGGAGTCGCGGGGAGCTGGGACGGATGCTGCTGGCATCCAGCGGGTAGAGGCCAGGAGGACTGCTAAACATCCTACAACACACAGGCCAGCCTCCCTTGCCACCCCCTAAAAAATAAAAAAATAATTTTCTAGCCACAAATATCAATAAGTGTGAGCTTGAACAACCCTGGTCTAGAGAATGAATCCAGGAGATTTTGGTGATTTTCCAAAATGGAGAGGTAGGCCTTAGCCAACTAGGATGGGCCACAAAGAGAAGTGTACATGCTTACTGAAACACTGTTATGCCACCTGCTCTTTTCAAAAGATATTTTCAATTTCTCCCCATTCACATCCTCAATAATTGGAAAAGGTATTACGCGACTCCGTTTTTGTAACCAGAGCGCTTAAGCAAAACAGAGGCTGAGTTGCACAGCAGGAGCCTCCCCCTTGGAAAGTGGGGCTTTGCAGGAGGAGCAGTGGGAATTATGTAGTGATGAAAGTTGCGATTAACACAGCGTATAAAACACAGCAATCCTCATGGCGTGACAAGGTGCAGAAGGCCAGCTCAGAGCCCTGGAATGTGGCAGTGATTCTCAGCAGAGCTGGAAATGCTCTGCCTCCCAAGACGGATCTGTGCAGGGTGCTCTCTGGGTCAGTGAGAGTTGCCAAGAGCCATGTGGGCCTCAGTACAGTCACCGTTTTTACTGTTAAAACGTGACCCCTTCAAAGCTAAGAAACAAACAGCAGGGCTGAAGATCAGATGTAAACCAGTGGAAGTAAAGGTGACTTTTAACTAGTCTCGCATTCAGCATGGATAGTAATTGGTCAAACAGAAAGTCATTAAACGTTGATCTGCTCTAATTGTTTCCTGCTAATTTAATTAAGCACCAGATTTGTACCTGTCTTGGTTTCTTCCTTTGTTTTTATTTTTTCCAACAAGTCGATATTCTGTGATATCTAAACTGAAGTGGGAGAAAAGAAGGTAATACAATTTTTTAATGCAGTTCTCTAGGAGTCATAGCTCATTCATTTCCCCTGAGTTTATCTAGGTTTTTAGTGTCTGAGCTGTCAAATTATTGATTGGAAAAATCAATCTGATCCTCCCAAAAACGTCTAGATGAAGTAAGTCCCTGTCTTCTAGTGGATGGATTGGTTTGAACTAATGTGGAGACACTTACTAATGGTCCTCTCTTGAGAGGACAACAAGCCTGTGACCTTGAGAGGTCACAAGGTGGGAGGTACAGATTCTACAGTAAGACTACACAAGCCAAAACAGGAACAGATGAGCTCAGATTCCATGGCCCAGAGACGCCCCTTTAGAGACCAAAGTATACGGATGGAGAGGCAGTGGGCACAAGAAAGTACCAGAGTTTAAACTCGCAGCTACATGGAATTTGAAGAAAGGCAAAAAGGGAAAACACGTGATGGTTTTCTTTTTTAGGAATGAGCAGCATCTTTAGCAAGGCACGGAAATGTGAAAGGCGTCTTTTAGGTGCAGAATGTCAGGATTACAGTGAAGACCGTTTATCAGAGAAGAGCCAGTCAGGCCGAGAGCAGCAAATACATGGGGGGAATGTCATCCGGAATCTACACAACTTCCAGACAATCGTTTCTTCTCCACTCAAATAATAATTCTACTTTTCATTCTCTGTGTAGACACGGCATAAGTGAATCTTAAACTGAGCAGCCCTTCTTCTCCTGTGAAGTCAGCCCTATCTAATGCAGAACTTATCTTTTCTACAAAAGAGCAGTGTTTGGAATGGATGGTGGGAAGTTATGCTAAGATATAAATTATAGAGCTTCATGTAGGCAAGGTAGGGAACACAGTGAAACTCTAAAAGGGGCGTTGGAGCAGCAACATCTTTAAATAAAAGCATGCATCGATAAGCAGGCTTCGGGTTGACTCCGGTACCAGAGGCACTTCCGGTGTTTGAAATACAGCCGCTGTGACCTGAGAGGCACTCGCCCTCTGTCAGGACCAAAATGTCATCCAATATCATTGCTCTCTTTCTCTGTTTTAGCTGCACTGATCTTGTGTAAGTTTCTGTTTTATGCTTCATTTTGGAACCTGCCAAATTCACTCTCAGACTAGACTCTTTTCAATGGCTGTTTTGTTTACCTAGAGCATCTGCTCCCTGACCTTTGCACAGCGGGTTCCACACTGTCACTCCATTCTCACCTCAAATGCCCCTCTCATCAGGCCTTCCCAGGAAGCACCGCCAACCACCACCGGGCACAGTATTCTGGAACCTGGCTTTATTCTCTTCTCATCATGAAACCCTTTTGAAAGAATCTTGTTATATTTAATTTTTGAATAATATATAACAGTTAACACCCAGAGAAGGCTCAGGATTCCCAGGGCGAGTGGCTGGTTGGGCTCCGTCAGGGGCAGAATGACCTGGGAGGACATTGGTCACTCTCCAGAGTCCTCTGGTGTTTAGGGCTTTTCTTGGTCTGTTTTGTGTTTTGTCCAGTGGTCAGCTGTGACCTACGGGAAAGAAGCTGCGGTGCACTCACCCCATCTCCCCAGAGTCTTAACTGTAAACAGAAGCAACAGTCAGGACCTAAACTGACCAAAGTTCGGTTTGTTATGAACGGTGAGCACAAAGCCACTGGGTCTGCTGGTCTTGCCATGCGGGGCAGGGAATCGCCCCTTTTAATCCATTTGAAAGGGGCCAGAGGAGAAAAATTTGTGTTTGTCACATGCTACCCATTTATGTTCAATGTGTCAGAGACTCATGGAACTGGGAGGAAATGTGAAGATATATGGTGTTAGGAACAGCGTCACAACGTCAGAATCATGATCAGTGCATTCTCTTCTCTGATTCATCCTGTCCTCAGGAGTCCCCACCCTGGTTTGGTTGCATGGCTAAGATTGGCCTCTGCTTTCCCCGTGTGGCCTCACAACCCCAGGGGACACAGGAGCAAAACCTGATGGAGGTGGGAGGTGTCAGTTCAAATCTTACAGCTCCTTGGCATTTTTTCTTCTTTTTTTGTGAGGAAGATTGGCCCTGAGCTAACATCTGTGCCAATATTCCTCTATTTTGTATGTGGGACGTTGCCACAGCATGGTGTGTGGGTCCACATCTGGAATCTGAAACTGCGAACCCCGTGCCGCCTAAGTGGAGCACACAAACTTAACCACTATGCTGCCAGACGGGCCCCTCCTTGGCATATTTAAAAGTGCCTCACACACTCATCTCATGTGACTTTTCCACGTCCCTTGGGGAAGGTCAGATGGAGCTGCATTTGCCTTATGAGTGGGGAGACCAAGCAGGTGTCTTCCACCCATGGAAGATCCGTGGTCAGAACCCAAGTCCTCAGACCCCAGGTCATTACTGATCATTCCACCAACCCCAACATGATACTGAATGGAGAATGAGGCTGCACAGCAGTGGCACTCAGGTCAACAGATGATTCACAGCTACTCCAGTGCCACTCACGAAGTGCTTTGGTGGAGTGAGGGCTGAGGTTGTTTTCAAGGATGAAAATTAAAGAAAACCTCAAACTCCCTTGAGTTGAAACTCTTCCCAAAGTGGAGCTCTGACAGCTTATGCACAACCATCAATGTCACCCCCAACAGGGAGGAGGGAGAGGAGAGACTGAGGTTGGAAGAGGGGAATCAAAATATTTCACCAGATCCTGAAATCACAGAATCAAACCACAGTCCAGCACCAATAAATCTTCATCTCATCAGCATCATTAGCTGCAGTCCGTTTAGCGTGACGTCACAAGCTGGAGTATGAAAATCCCAGAGAGTTCATTATCGTGAGCAGTCTGGGAAAGTTTGGGAACAAGTTCGAAATGATTAAAATCTCATTTGAATAATGCACACAGGATTTTTTATTTTATTCTCAGCCTTTCTGCAATAACCATTGAGACTTCCTCCTGAGGATCGCCTGGTGGCAGTGGGCTGGCTGATCATCATGCGGAGGAAGGAGTCAGAGTGTTACTTTTAACTCAATGTTGTGGGAGGAAACACACACATCTGGACCATCGTGGGGGTGACTATCAGCTGTTCATCCGAGAAATGGCCCGGGGCTGGCCAGGCATCATTTCCCACCTGTTTGGATAGCACTCACAGCTGTAAGCACTATAGGGTCTGGAACCAGACTCACTGACTTGCCCTAAATCACACCCTCTCAGTCTGTCATGGAGCCATGGCTTAATGAAATCGCTGCCTTATCAGGCAGTGAAACCAAGACGGATGGCATTCCGACGGATGCGTTAGCCCACCGTGGACGCAGGAGGCGAGTCAGCTGGGGGGAGGGAGTCCCGTCACACAAAATGTCCAGGTTTGACGTCAGCCTGGGTTCTGAGAAAAGATGGAAATTTCTGAACTGGAAAAAAAATGTATTTGTATTTACAGTTAGCTAAGGGGGCTTGGATGTTTTTACAGGCCCATATTCCAGGTTGATCACAGGAAGTTTCGTGTCTATGTTTCCTTTTCTTCCCCAACTTTATTGAAATATAATTGACTTATAATGTGGTGCAAGGTTAAGATGTACAACATGATGATTTGATACATGTAAATATTGTGGGATGATTACCACAATAAAGTTAATTAACACATCCTTCACATCACATAATTACAGTTTTGCTGTTGTTGTTATCGCAAGAACATTTAAGATTTACTCTCTTAGCAACATTCAAGTATGTGATACGGTACTGTTAGCTGTAGTCACCATGCTGTACATTCGATCCCAGAACTTCCACTGGAAGTTTGTACCCTCCGACCAACATCTCCTCATTTCCCACTCTCCTCACCCCTGGCAACCACCAATCTACTCTCTGCTTCTATGAGTTTGGTTTTTTAGATTCCACATAAGTGGAATTGTGCCCTATTTATCTTTCTCTACCTGACTCATTTCACTTCACATAAGGCCCTCAAGGCCCATCTGTGTTGTTGTAAATGGCAAGATTTCTTTCTTTTTATGGATGAACAAAATGCCATTGTATATACATAACACATTTTCTTTACCCACTCATCCATTGGTGGATATTTAGATTGTTTCCATGTCTTGACTGTTGTGAATAACGCTGCAGTGGACATGGGGGTGCAGGTACCTCTTTGAGACACTGATTTTATTTCCTTCAGGTGACTACCCAGAAGTAGGATTGCTGGATCATGTGGTGATTCTATTTTGAAATTTTTGAGGAGCTTCCATACTGTTTTCCGAGTGGCTATAGCAATTTACACTCCCACCAACAGAGCACAAGGGTGCCCTTTGCTCCGCTTCCTCGCCAGCATTTGTTATCTCTTGTCTTTTTGACAACAGCCATTCTAACCTGTGTGAAGTGATATCTCATTGTGGTTTTGATTTGCATTTCCCAGGTGATTAGTGATGTTGAGAATCTTTTCATGTACTTGGCCATTTGTATGTCTCCTTTGGAAAAATGTCTATTCAGATCCTTTGCTCATTTTTCAATGAATGATGTTGATGATGATGATATGCTATTGAGTTTTATGAGTTCTTTACATATTTTGGATAGTAACCTCTTATCTGGTATATGATTCGCCAATATTTTCTCCCGTTCCAAAGGTTGCCTTGTCATTTTGTTGATTGTTTCTTTCGTTGTGCAGAAGCTTTTTAGTTTGATATGGTCCTACTAGGTGATTTTTGCTTTTGTTGTTTACGCTTTTGTGTCATACCCCAAAAAATTCTTGTCAAGACTGATGTGAAGGAGCTTTTTCCTATGTTTTCTTCTAGGAGTTTATGGTTTCAGGTCTTACATTTAAGTCTTTAATCCATTTCGAGTTAATTTTTGTGAGCAGTGTAAGATAGGGTTCCAATTTCATTCTTTTGCATGTGAATATACAGTTTTCCCAACATCATTTATTGAAGAGACTATCCTGGCCCCTTTGAGTGTTCTTTGCTCCCTTGTATTAATGGACTTTAAATACATAAGTATATTTCTGGGCTCTCGATTCTGTTCCATTGGCCTGTATGTCTGTTTTCGTGCCAGGAGCATACCATTTTGATTACTATAGCTTTGTAAGATAGTTTGAAACCAGGAAGTGTGATGCCTCCAGCTTCATTCTTCTCAAGAGCACTTTGGCTATTCAGGGACTTCTGTGGTTCCATAGAAATTGTAGGATTGTTTTTACTATTTTTGTGAAAAATGCCATTGGAATTTTGATGAGGATTGCATTTGATCCAAGGATGTCTTTGGGTAGTATGGACATTTTAACAACATCTACTCTTCTGATCCATGAACATGGGATGTTTTTCCATTTGTCTACATCCATGTGCACATTTTCTATATGAACTTCTAGCAATTGGTGGTGTAGGCTGATTGCACCTGCCACATGGGATGGAAAGAAGTCAGCCAGATTCCTGCACCTGTTCAGTACCACATGCTCATGATTTTGTCTGCATCTGTCGGTCTTTCATCATTGGAAGTCTTTCTTCATTACCCACTCAATAAATTCAAGTCAGAGTTCTGAAATGTGAGTAAAAGCATCAGAGGTGTCTGTCCATTTTCCTGAGTGCGTCATGAGAACACACAGCAGCACTCACAAAGACTCACACAGGCAGGGGATAGCATTGGGAAATTGCTCTGGGAAAGGCAGGACTGTTGTGCTGGGTCAACTTTATGCTTACCCTTCATTGGCAGTGTTTTCCATTTTGCATTTTTAGGGTCTCAGGAAAGGTTGCATTCAACCTTTGACTATCTTTTTCACCCATTTCAAAGATTTTGGAAGTTCACACTTCAAAACTCATCTCCTTTGTGAATCCTCTAATGCTGCCTTGTAATAATAACAGACTATTCAACCAGAGGTTTTAAACAAAACAGATTATTATTTAAAACACCAAAAAGCCTAAAGCTGGGCTGTTTCAGGTTTGGTTCAGCAGTTCTCGCAGGTCTCCAAGGACCCAGGCTCACTCTGTCTTTCTACTGCACCCAGTGCATCTTGGTTGATCCTTAGTCTTGTCTCCTCATGGTCACAAGCTGGCTGCCAGAGTTCCCCACATCAATCACATCCTCACTCGTGTATATTTAAAGGTAGGAGGATGGCAAGTTTTGTTTTCTTTCTTTTTCTTTAAGGAAGGAAAAGCTTTACAGAAGCCCCCATCAGCGTTGTTTCAGGTCCCATCTGTGAAATGGGGTCATGGTAGATCCCACAGCACAATTGGTGTGGTGACCAAAGGTTTCACTCAGAGCTCAGGGCATGGATGCAGCTCAGTAATGGCAGCCCATGAGTTGGCTAAATTTCTCTTAAAATATAGTCTCCTATTTGTTGTTCAGAATACCATCAGCCTATCAAGGAAGGTGCCTCTGATATTAAATTCATGAGAATTAACAAGGTTATGCTATAATTTCATTAACAAAACAGTTGGTAATAGTACAAGCAAGAGTAAAGAGTGAGAATATTACCGTGTCTGAAGGAAAATAAACACAGAAAGAAACATAAAAACAAGTCCCCATTTATACTGACCCAAAAGGATAATGATGATTCATTATTGTCTAATCATTAAAAGGATTGTTTCCCAATGTTGATCAGCCTTGTCTGGATTATCTTAGCTGTTGTATTTGACAGTAAGATCATGTTTCTTTGCAAAATTTTATAATTCAAACTTTAGCACCATCTTAAATCTCCCTTCATCGGCACTGAAGAGATTTAGCTGAACTTCTGAGTCTTCAATAGAGTTTTCTTTGGAAAAAAGGCACAAGAGACGCCATGAAACCCACCCTCAGTCACACTCAGACTACCCCGCACCTGTCAGTTCTTCCTGAAGAACCCTTTTCCTCTTTTACACAAAATCTTAGGCTCAAGAACAGTCAAAGGGCAGCCAGAAGTTGTTTACACTGGAGTCGAAACGTGCGCAGTAGCCTGGCCTCAGGTAGCAGGGAGCCCGAGCTCGTCCTGGGGAATGGCATCACTTTGGCTGTACTTTTCATGCTAAAGACAATTCAGACCCAGAGTGTGGTGCCCAGAAGGCCTCTGAGGGCGGAAGAGGTTCTCTGCTCTGTGGGATGGATTCAGTGCGTTGCTGGTGGAGACAGGACAATGAGCTACACAAATACCAAGCATACTTCATACATCTTCATACATCTTCATACATCCCACGGGTCCCGCTGGAACAGGGCCTTGACCGTGCCCTGATCACCACTGCGTAGGTCATGGCCGTCTAAGCCAGGGTGGCTCCACCCCTTTTGTCCATGACTGGACCCAGGTTGGGCGTGAGATTCAGTTCTGGCCCCTGAGACAGAGTGGGCTGAGAAATGGGGGAAAGCTCCCAGATAAGCCAGTGTTTCCAGGAGAAAACCTTTCCTGGGGTCACCTTGTGCCACATTTGAGAGGCTAATGTCTGAGGGTTTGATGTTTGACGTCTCCCATTTGGCATCCACTCAGGAATGGCCAACAGAGTTGCAAAGACACAGCCCGAGATCTCTGACATCTTCCAGCTGCTGACAAGCCCTGAGGCCACCCCCTGCAGACTGCTGCGTGCGTGGGAATTAAAAACGTCTGTTCTTACTGGGCTCTTGGTGGGGACTCTGATAACTCAAGTGAAACAAGATATAACTGCTACCAACCCACACATTTCTAGTTAGATTTTGATTCCTGCAAAGGCACCGGGCTTAAGGCCAGGTCTCTCCAGGTTAAGAATGGGTATTAGCAACTGCTAGAGCTGTTAAAGGTTTCTGCCCTCATAAGGAGAATTTTTTCCTTCTTATAATGGAGGGGATTGAAAGAGAATTGAAAAGGGAATAAAATTTCTCACTCTGTGATTCTAAGTTCTAATGTTCTATCTGGGGATCCCCTAAAATCACACGGCACACCACCCACGGGGGCTCGCCCCACATTGCGAAACACTGTTGTAACACACAGTGAACCAAACCAATATTTTTTATGAGACCAAGGACCTAGGAAATATTTAGGTCAAAGCAGAAAGTGTGAGAGGGTGTGAACCCTTGCTTTACTAGCCATGACTTTAGTAAATTGTAGCCTCAGTAATTATGGAATACACAGTAGCTCATGGAGTGCTCTGGCATTTCAGTGTCAAATTTCATAAAAGAGCATTTTTAATCATGGCCTCGAACGTCTTGGCTTGTTTTCAGAAACAAAAGTAATGGTGGTAACAGCCAACCACAGGCAGTGAGGGGCGCCAGCGTGGTGTTAGAGAAAGAGAAAACGATAAATATTACTTAATGAGCCAATTCATCACAACGGGAGATTTTGTTGTGGATTTTCTTTGAATAAGCAGGGTAGTGTCAGGGGAAAGAAAGTCATGGCAAAGAGCTCAGATTTCCATTGATTTTGCCTGAGAAATTCACTTGGACATGGTTTTCAGTTTTCTCATGTAAATTCTAGGGTGTTCCAGAAGCTGCTAATGTTCCCACTCTTCCTTAAGATGACATTTCCTAATTTCCAGCTTTTTATGCCACATTGATGACTTTTGTCTTATTTACCATAATGAAATATTTACCACAATGTGGTATACAGTATTATTAATGTTGCTGTTTACTTAAAGTTATCTTCAAACATGCTTATTTAACATAAATACACGTATTTCAAAAGGAAATGACATCTACTACAAATGGAAAACCACCGCCACTTGCTGTGTGTAGAGCGCCGTAAATTAACTACCCCCGGGAAAACTACCGTGTTAGATGCTACCGTCTGCCGGAGCCTTTGAGCCTGAGTCCTGCTTCCTCTTAGTCAAGAGGGAGGTTCCTAAATGTCGCGCTGATGTTAAAGACACAGGAGCAGCAGACTGAGACTCTGCGATGTGATTAGCACAAGCCAGTGAGAATCAGAAGGGAGCTATGTCACTGTTGTGCCATCAAATGCCGTTAAGCTTCAGTTATATCACACTGAAAACCATCTGGCTCATCATGTGAAACCCCAAAAATACGCGCCCCCCCCAACTTTGTTTCTGATGCTGATGGATGCCTACAGTGTATCTGTCATCATTGTTCTACAACAATCATATGATCTCATTTGCCTGGGCCAGTGATTGGTCTAGGATGGGGCATGGATCTCAGTTCTGGCCACTGAGAGATACAGAGAGACCCTCTGAGAAATAGGCTTCCTTGATAAAAGAAAGGGTAATAGAAGAAGACCCTTCTTTGTACTCTCTTCTCTCAGTCTGCACTGTGTACTATGCATCTTGATGCTTGAGCCTGAACTGTGAGGACTTGATGCCTGGAGCTGTGGCAGCCATCCTGTTACTATGAGGTACACACCTTCTGAGTAAACCAATAGGCTGATGATGGAAGACTGGAGTACAGAAAGAGTCTTGGACCTTGCTGATATCTCCTGGATTCTGAACCAATGCTGCTGTCACTGCCAGACATCTTACTGAATAATTACCAAGTCTCCCTATGGCTAACTTGTTTGCTGAGTGGTTGCTTGGTTACTTCCAGCTAAACACATTTAGAGCAGTGAACCATCTCTTATTCACAGACACCCCCAATGATGATCCTGTGGCGCAGACCACTAGCATGGGTTCCTTCCTCTAATCAATACGATTTCCAACTATCCTTCCAGAAACTGCTCAAGATTTAACTCCAAGGAGCAGACGCCAGGGAAGAATTCCACGGTTAGAATTTGGGGGGGCAGTGACTCTGATAAAATAAAAATGATTTTATATATGTATATATTGATGCCAGGTCGGTGAGCCGAGGAGTCAAAAGAAAGATTTCTTAGACTCTCAAGATCTGGCAGTAGTGCTCTTTTATTTAGAGAATAGTGTGGAATAGCATGGGGACAGGACCCATGGGCAGTCAGAGCTTCTGCTGCCGCCACTTCTGCTGCACCCGCTGGCATGGGGACAGGGCCCATGGGCAGGCAGAGCAGCTGCTGCTGCCCCCGCTGGCATGGGGACAGGACCCATGCGCAGGCAGAGCTGGTGCGTGGGGACAGGACCCACGGACAGGCAGAGCTCCTGCTGCTGCCCCTGCTGGCATGGGGACAGGACCCATGGGCAGGCAGAGCTGGTGTGTGGGGACAAGACCCACGGGCAGTCAGAGCTCCTGCTGCTGCCCCCGCTGGCATGGGGACAGGACCCATGG